>NW_027180418.1:0-185216 GCF_040956055.1 Brachionichthys hirsutus
TTACACATGTGCAATAAGCAGTTTCAAAGTATCTCTTTATTCCTCTTCACGCTGGGTTAAATAGTCTTGCTGCAGCCCCGAGGCTCAGCTTATAGGGAATTGAACTGCCAACCTTCAGGGTCACACCGACTGAATCTCTTCCTGGCCATTCCAAATGATCTGGATAACGAGCCCATTGAGAGTAGATGACTGTGTAGATTATCATAAATTAACATAAATTAGGAAGGCAATTAATATTCTGTTCAATCTGCTCAGAAGTTATTTGACTATCTAGAGGGAAAGACAGAGAGAGAGACAGAGAGAGAAAGGAAAACAGGAAGGTAGAGGAGTGTGACAAGAAAGAAACCAGGCCATGCAGTGCTGACAGAAGCTGTGAACACATGGAATGATTTGGTTGGTTAGGGTTGGTTTCTGCTATCAAAGACAAGCAAATACTATACTTAAATAACCCTTATGTCTTTCTATCCAATACTTTCTGGATGACAACGATGAGGGTAATTATCATATTAGGTCTTAAAAGTGTATTTCTCAGCCATTTAAAAATGAGATTCTGCCAAATTTAAAATTCTAAATATCTGCTTGACTTTTGAATCACGCGGCGCCTTAACCATAAAAAAGGTACTTGAAAAATGAACAAAACAAGCATAAGTCCTTTCCACTGACTTTTAAATCATGCCTCACTAGCTGTAAAATCTGATGGCCAAGAATGCTGGCATTGACCAGAAGACTTTACTTACATGTCCTCAAAATTCTACTGATGTCATCAAAGCGACAAGCTATTAAGTGGACCTTGATTTGTTCTGCCAAAGTTCTTGTAAGTTGTGTCTGTACATCATTATTATTTATTGGTGCTTTGGGTGACATATTTTTTTTTCTGCATCGTTTTAATTAACCTCATTGCCCCAGTGTCCTTTTGGTAGAGATCATTCATTGAATTTAATTCACAGTCTCAGTAAATGTTCAACAAGGTTATGCAAAATTTCATTGGCGTTAAAGATGTGTATTGATAATGATCTGTCTGCTGAAACAAGCCTCGATATTAATGAATCCTACCGTGGGTAGGGAGTATTTGATCGTATACAATACACCGTTTCACTGTAGCATCAACATTTCCCAGAGGGACACAGCACTAATCAATACAACATGATCAGGAACACCAACTCTAATAGAATATAATAGATGTTATGGCAGAAAGACAAATAGAAACACAGCATCACTTTAAAGGACCTTCATCATAGCCCGAATCTCAGTTTATCCTATCCTGCAAAAATGAAGGCCTGAAGTCTTTTTGGGAAAGGTTTGTTTATTGAACAAAACCCAGTTAAGGATTAAAATGAAGTACACAGCCCAGTGCAAGTTTTCACTTTGATTCCAAAACTTATTTTTGTCATTTCCCGTGTGCTTTCCAGTCGGGACGTATAGGATGGAGGATAAATGAGATGGAAAGACATGAAGAAAGAATAGAAATAGGAGCCAATTATCAGAGGGATACCAATCCACGGCAAGGGATTGTAGAATGCAGGCATTTCCTGATTATATTAGGGAAGAAAAAATCAAACAAAGACACAGATGATGTTCTTAACAATTCATGCATCCATGCTTCTCTCACATGCATCTCATCCTCGCTGTCCAGCTCCACCCGCGACAAACCCCAGAGGGAGATGCCAATGGAACACGTGAACAGGCAAAGCCACACATGACACTTTTGCGTCCACCGGGACCTTCCTGCACAGTCAGGCATTTGGAAACAATGTCAATTACGTGTGTTGCTCAGCTGTATCAACTGACAGATATTTTAAGCGATCACGCTCCTCTTCATGTCACCCCAGAGCTCACACGATTATGTTAGCATAATGACAATAAAGAATCTTGAATCTTGAATTTTGTTCAGATAATGTGATATTCCACTCAAGTGAATGCTCCTTTTCTCCATGAGTTAATGCAACACTCGTCACTATCATGACTGTTCCAAATGATCATTTAATGTTGCAGACTAAACACGGCACACATATTATTTTTGCATTTTCTTTTATTAGTTCTGTTTAATTTCAATTTAATTTGTTAATTAATAATCTTTCTCAGTGGTAATCATACAATCAAACATTGACCAGACTAATTTATTCCCACTGGACCAGACTAATTTATTCCCACTGGAGATATTCATATGACTTTTATCCCTCCAACATGAAAGTGATAAGGGGATATATTATAGTCAGAATATCAGCAACAAACGATACAAGCTATTGAATTTTCTACAAATTATTTTACAATTTGCTTTTATGTATTTTCTTGCATGTAAATGCATAAAGAAACAAGATGATACATTAAGCATAGGATTAATCTACTGTGGCGACACAGTGTTGTAGTAGTGGTTAACCTCACAGCAAGAAGGCACTGGGTTCGACTCCAGTGAGCTGCAAAGCAGAAAGAGCGTCTGTAGATGAGATCATCTATGAGCAAATGGATGGAATAGTCTGCTGTTATTGAATGAAATACTCTTTTGAAGTTTAGCCCCCCCTTGAACATTTACATAGCGAACATATTTTATCCTGTAGCCTCCAGAAAGATACAAAGAAATTCTACACCACATCTTCAAATTGACTCATTCGTGCCATCAATCTTCCAAAATGGTTAATTTAGTGGAGATCATTGCCCTCTGCATTCCTGATGATAATGAAATGATTAATCCACCACTTATTTTGTGCATCCACACACACACACAATTTTCACGAGTTCATGAAGATACAAGACAAGTGTCACTTTCCTGCACTTTACACTCTCTGACTTTACCCCCCCCCCCCCCTCACACACACTCCCACAAACATTTTTATCTTGTTGAAAATCATCACAACTATTTCATTCAAATTTAAAGTATATTTCGATCTGTGAAGCGTGTAGTAATTTAATTATAATTCACTGGTGATAAATAAATACTCTGAAGCGTTAACAGAAGAAAACAAATTTCTGTTTGGCGGCCATGGAGTTATTACCAGGCTTTTCAAGCAGGAATTGAAAGAGGATGCGATGTCTATTTAAAAGGTTACCAGAAGATGAAAAATATAAATACATTAAAAAAAACAAATCACTAAGATGAGCTCTGGAAATATTGTGGAAATGATACTTCTTCATCGATTGGAAACATACTTGTGTAAGGGAGGATGAAATGGTAGAGGAGAGAATTAAACCTGATGTACAGGGTCCTTGGAGACGACAGTTAGTGAGTCGTGTTGTTTGGAAATGCTTTAAAGGTAAGAACTGGAGGTGAATTAATGTGAATCCAAAATGCTAAGTGTTGGCTCATACATTGAGACAGTTTACAAAGGGAAGATGGGCAAGAAGAAAGAAAATGCTAATTGAATAAAGCTTTCAAAGGTTAATTTGGATTCAAGGTAAGGGATGGGAGACAAGGGAACAGGAAGGGTGGGATTTGAGGGACAGCAAGAAAGGAGTGCATTCCATTCCAAACCCTCTTCAGTATTCTGTTTCGATTTATTGGCCTTTATGTAAGTTGAATTGTAAGCTGTGCGTGTGTGTGTGTGTGTGTGTGATAGGTGTCGGTGTCGGTGTGGGTGTGTGCCTCATCTCTGAGTTTTAAAAGAGGACAGGCATCCAGAATCCAACCTCTATTTTTTTCAACTCTTTCCTGGCACAAGCTCCACCCCCCACACAATTTGTATTGACAAATAGGGGTTCAAGCAAACAACTGTGAATGATCACATCACCTCCTCCTATTCTCATTGACATAAGTGACATAAGCAGTAACATAAAGGATGAGGCTCATTTTAGTTTAGGCTCATTAAGCATAATACCAAATAATATCCACACATGGCGACATGTTTTTGAGCAAGCGCATCATAGATCATTACTACCAGGATATATATATATATATATATATATATATATATATATATATATACTGCATTATGGTTAATAAAATAATACTTTAGTATATTAGATTTCTGTAATGCTAATGATAAACTATCTCGCTCCCCCCGGCCATCAACCAACATGCATCTGTGCTTCAAGTTTTGCTCCTCCGTTCCGCTGATGGTTAAAGCTAAGGTTTAATTCACAGGACTGCTCCTACTTGATATGGTCTGGCAGTGTTCTGAGGAATGAATACAATATGAACACATGCTTTTCGAAGCGGTTAAGACCATTACTTCTGTCTTTTTTTTCAATTGACGGACATTATGATGGGATATGCATTACACTGCCTTGTGAACTCTTCTTACTGCTTTGACCTGGTGTCAAATTAATTAGTTACATTCCCTGGACAGACATAAGACACATTTCAGTCATGCCAAAAAAAGGTCCAGTCACTGTTGACATTGCCCACAGATTTAATGACTCTTGACTATGACATTTAATTAAAAAATGCATAGAATGAGTACTTTTGTGGACCTGTCCAGTCTGCGATGGCAATGTCACAGGGCTCCTCTGACATTTCAGCATTGGTCTGACTGTCAGTACCAGCAGGCTTTGGATCCACCACAGCTATTTACCTGAGGCACACAATGAACTGAATGTGATTTGCAATCCAGTGAGCCATAGTTGTGTCGAGGCTCCTGGTCCGGCTGAAATATAACCAGCTGTGAAAAGCAAAAAATAAAGCCGCACATGAAATGAAATCCAACATTTTCTGGCTCGGGGTACATTTGGATCGCAGGGAAAGTGAAAATGTGCCTCTTGAGGTAAACAAATGAAAAAAGATTAGCGTAAAACATGCAGGTGAACAGTAAGTGTTCGGCTTTTCCATTTTATACAGTAGCATTCCTCCGGGGGTTCTTATAAAATTTGGATCCAAAAAGTGTTTTTCGTGCCTCACAATGCAACAATGCAACAATGCAGAGAGACTCGCAATAAACAGTACAACGGTGCAACATTTGTGAACACCGAACTCTCTAAGTGTGTAGGGAGAGAAGAAAAACAGCAGAAACTTGATGACTGGCTGATCACAGTCATCAAGGTCTGCGTGGTTGTGTGTTTGGTCTCATCTTGGTGATTCAGCTGTCAAAACCATGTCAGCAGCTTTGAGTTAAAAATTTGACTTTCTGCCGAGATATTTGGTTCCAGTAATCCCCGTCTGTGGTGAGGAACATGGAGAGCATTTTGAACTTCAGCCTTTAATCATTGATCAATTTCAATCATTGGTCAGCCATTGCATAACCAAGCATCATTAAGAACAAGAACAAATTCCGACCTATCTGATTGTAACCGAGCTGCTGTGCATACATGTACACGCCACCACATACACACTTTGCACATATACACAGCTAGGCCACTGGATCTGCACCTGCAGCAAACACCCCAAACAAGCAATGATAATGAATAATGGAGTTCAGTTCCTCTGAAGGTTCAGTTCCTCTGAAGGTGTTATTTTTCCCACCCTCCTTCTTCAAAACCAAATTTTTATTTGCTTTTATATACACACACACACACACACACACACACACACACACACCCACCCCTGTCTAGCTCCGTGTACTCACCCTCAGCTTGTTTTAAAAATAACATATATTCCAATCAAAGCTTTCATTGCAGTGGAAGCAGAATATAAAAAAAATACATATTCAATACACTTCAGAACACATTCAGCAAATGCTGTAAAGACGGGCTTGGCTTATTGTGTATGCACCACGGTTTGTGAGGAGCACAACAAACTCTTCTCTCTCCTCAGGTACTGAATGTTCAAGTAGAACATTTGATGTTCCCAAAAGAACAGAGCCAGCAGGTCTATGCTAATGGGGGGTGCAGTTTAGCGATGCCAATGTCCTTTTCATTAAGTGAAAGTCTCTTGATACTTTGTACATGCCTTAATGTGATTATAAAATAGACCTATAGCATTTCGGCGGTCTGTCTGTCTGTGTGTAATAATTACATGGCTTTCCATAGGTTGTCTAACATTTAGCACGACTACCTACCAGCAATAAAACCCTTCAGAGGTCAAAACACATTGATATTCAAACAAATCCAAACACACACACACACACACCTCATTTACAACATTTAGAATATTCCAGCGGGACAGAAGACACACTAGAATGAGGCAAATGCAGTTAGTCATATTTTGTACTTTACTTTTGAAATTACATGACTAAGATTTTTAATATGTTTCTCCTCTCCAGTGTTTTGTAGCACAGTATCCCCAAAACACAGGCTAGTCTGACTTGACTGGTGTTCTTTTAAAAGAGATAATAAAAATAAAGATCCTCAATATTTAATTAATTCTTTTCGTCCAAACGTTTTCTGTTTTTATTTTCTATTATTTTTTCCTATTTATAGCTGGCGGATATTTTATTGCAATACTGTGTATTCTGCAGAGACGCTATCGTAAAATCACAGCAGGAGGACGTTAACAGGCAAACGCTTGTAGTAGCGTCTTCCTTACGTCTGCTTTTGTCCTTTAACTCGTATTGTTAGTTAGAATGATATTTAGTATTTCTCACGTGTCTCCTCTCATTTTCTGTCTCTGTAATGATATTCACACCAACGTACTGTGCACGAGAAGATAAAGGACAGGCTGTTCCTGTGTGGGATACATGCGCTGTTGATTTTAATGGATTCAGTTTGGTTGTTTTTTTTTTAAATCACAAGTGGGTGCATGTGTATGTTTTGGATGAACTTGGAAACGGGTGGTTTTCTGAGATGCTTGTAATTATTCTCCTCCAGTTGTGTTTTTTTTTATCTGACATGATTCACATTGCCTCTTTCATTCTCCCAATGTATCATCTCCCTGCTCTACCTGCACGCTGCCTACTCCTTCCTTAAAGCTTTCCTCCACTGCTTCTTATTTTTGTTCAAGTTGTGCTTCAATAATTCTCACTTTCAGCTTCCGGTTCCCTTTTTTTCTTTTTCTTTTGACATATTTTGTGCTGTTGCTCTTGTTGTGTATTAATTATAAGAGCGTCATGCCCCCCTGACATTGTCTGCCTCATCCTAGGGTTATTTTATCTGTTGGTTTTCCACCCTTTGTCCGGCTATTCCTCCCTTCATTTAGCAATTTTTCACCTTCTGCTGAAAGATGGATGGGTGAAGCAAAGTAGTTAATGAATCAATGAATGGTTTATCTGCGTGTGTTTTTGTGTGTAGGTGTGTGTGTGTCTGTGATAAAGAAGGATAGAGAGATGTGAAGCGTGGGTATCCTCTGCATGTGTGTCACCGCCACGTGTTATAGAGTGGTGAATTGATTGTGTCTGTCATTTATCTCACTATAGCTGGTCGCAATGTCAAATTTATTCCATTTAACAACTGTGTGCTCACGGGTACTCATGTGTGAAACAGGATATGTGTTTCTCCAAGCATAGAAATGGTTTTCTCTGGACTGAACGCTATTTAAATGGAAACAGTGTAAAAATGTATAAAGAGCTGTAAAACCAGAGAGCTTTCATTGTTGAGTAGTTGCACGGTTGAGGCTCACCACATCAATCTACCGAGATGGTCTTGACTACGGCAACATGCACATCTGTACACCACCACCGCCGCCCCCACACACACACCCACACACACACACATAAGAGGTGTGCGTGTGAACACACAGCTTAATAAAGACACTAATATGATGTAATCCTTCTTGGAATTAAGTGTTATCACAGTATGCTGCATGCACATTGACCTTTAATTTTACATTGTTATGTGTACACACACATGCTTACATACTGCTTATATACAGATACGCGCCTATCTTTTGTTTCATGATGTGAAAAGCACACCGACTGTCATGCCTGTGTGGGGATGATTAATGGTCACTACCTTGTTGGATAGTACAATATATATCATCTATTTAACGATGCTTCATCTCTCTCTTGTGCTCTCTATGTAAGAGAGAGAGAGAGAGAGAGGGAGAGAGAGAGTGAGTGAGAGAGAGAAAGAGTGAGAGAGAGAGAGAGAGAGATGAAATAAATACTCATAGGGTGAAATAATAAGTCTAGACAGCTTCACTACTGTGTATGAGGTTCAACAAAAGGTAGAAATTGATCAAGGACTCATGTCTCTGTATTACCACATTACATTACACTTGTTCTAATCTGGTTAAGGAAAAGTGGTTGGTTATATGTTCTGTTCTCAAAAAGAAAAGTCAGTCAGTTGATCCAGACTGGCATGCTGCTATACGTGTTCGTGCAAGTTTGAGTTGAATGCTAAAATTAGCATCTGCGTGGGGCGTCACTGTTCACGTTCGCCATTGCCACGTTGCTAAAACAATCCTTTCATGGTGATGACCACTTCAGGTGGCTCCTTTGTTTTTCTCTAAGAAATTTGCTGCATAAAAAAAAAGTATCATCTTGGAATCCTTCACTTTTTCCACCATTCAGACCACCATTCATTCTTTTATGCATATATGTGAAAATGTGTGTGTGACTTTCCCAACCGAGGGTCACTCTCCCTCACGTGATCGACTGCATGCTGATGATGTAGCTAGCGTATCATATTTACTGTGCATGCCGAGCCTCCATGATACTCATGACCAACAAGCCCATCAGATTATGAATTATTTTATCTCAAGTGGTTTATCCTCTCAAATACATAAATAAATAAATATGTAACTGTGACTATAGTTACATGTGTTGTCAGTAGTTCATTAGTTCTTTGTCTTTTTGTCATCAAAAGCAAAAGGGCATCTTTTATCGTTGTGACACATCTATGCAGTAAAACTATTATAACATCTCCATGCTATCTTTCTTTTTTTTGTGGAATTTTATGGAGTGCCACCCAGAGAGTTTATTGCCATATTTCTACTGTAATTATACAGCACTGCCAGTGTTCTTCTCTGTGCTTTTGCATACACTGTAATTAACTATATGATCCATGGCTATTGCCCCTCACAAGTATATTATCTCTGAAGGCTTTTATCTCAGAATACAAGGCCTGCGGAACATGCATTAATGGAGCCGATGCACTCGAAGAGACATTCAAGTGTAAAATCTCTCAGCGCCGCTCATCAAGTTCTCAAATTATTATAGAATTTATAGAATTTGTAATTTTATTTGTTGCCAAACTCATTGGTTTTATCCAATAGAGAAAATCTAGCTTGACTAAATGTATTTTATGCTCTTTCCTTCTTGATTTTTGGTGAATTACCAAAAATAAATATAAATAAATAAATAAAATTATAATTTCTAAAGTAATGAAATGTAGTATTATATATTATGTTGTATGATACTGAATGTACTATTATAAGAAAATTATTTATACAGTTAACAGTTTGATTGTATTAGGATAGTATAGGTAATATTAATCTGTTAAATGTCCCATCAGTCGTCCTTTAAAACCACTTAAGATTATCCATACGACTCATGATTCATTAAAGTGACATCTATAAAACATTATAGTGCATTACTTACGTTAATGAATGTGGTCGTAAAACATACCTAACACACTGTAGCCTTCAGAGGAAGATATATCATTTTAAAACACTGATAAAAACAAATCAAACATTAAATTTCCTTGTGATCCTTGTGACCACTTGTTTTTTACATTTCTTACACACACACTGACCAGAAGTGTGTTTGTGTGCTGAACCAAAGAGAGTCCAAGAGGTTTTACATTTCCCCGAACAATACATTTATCGATCCAGAATCCAAGACCCAAGATGAATGAAATGCACAAATGGAAACTGACACACACACACACACACACACACACAAACACTTATGAGAGTCTATAGGCAAGTAGGTAGGGAGAATGAAGGGTATATGATGTTTTACCAGATGCAGACACACACACACTCAGAGATGTGATGTTCTTATTCTGACATGTTTAGTATTCTTTAAATTAATTTCTGCATGTATATTTTCAAGCCAGAATTTTGTGTACTACTACTGTGAGCAGCCACTAGCTAGAGCCTTGATCTAAATCACCTGCTGCATGGAATGTTGTTTTTCTAAAAAACGTGATCCTATTTATTACATCCTTTAAGCACTCCTCAATGTTTTGTTTTTGCCCTTTTAAATATTTGAATCCGTTTTCCCAACAGTAGTTAACCCCAGTGGCATGTGGCATTGTCAACATTTTCCAAAGAGGTTCAAAAGGCTTCACCGCTGCTCTCACATTGATCTCTTGCTGAAGCGCATGCAGGATGTTGACTGAAGAGACTGGTGATACGACACGGTTTCAGCTGTGCTTGCTGTTTGCTTCATGCAGCGAAAAAAGTCATCGTGGGGCAGCGCAAGTCATTCGGAATAATGTATTCCTAGAACGCGGTGGTGCCATTGTCACATTGTCTCCGAAAGGCCCTTTAGTATCAGCAGCGGCTTTCAGCCAAGCAGAACAAAAAAAATAAACAATGCAGCGCCAGCTATGACAGTGTTGCTTGAGTGACAGGATGACTGCTGGAAAATAGTGATAAATAAGGCGCTATTAAACAGAGGAGGTTGCGTGAAGCTGAAAATTCTTGCACAGCAGGTGATTGAATGTGGCAGAAATACTGGTTTTCATCCACAACCAGTCCGCTGCTGTGTGGTAGATCAGACAATCAGAGCAGGAACACAGACAGCACAGCAATCGTCAGCTGGAGTCTTTGCTGTAATTTGAGGTACCTAATAAGGAGAGCAGAGTTTACGGTCTGACCAGTAGTTATGTTCGGATGTGGATTTGGTTTTGGCTGCATTCATTTTTTATTTTTTTTATTTCTATTTGGTCTGATTTGTCACAGACGGATGCACTGAGCGACTACGACCTGTGCTGTGATATTAGAAGCCATTGTTCTCAGCGATTATTCAGCTTGGGCATTTAATTACTTCCACTAGGAGGTTATGTTTTCACCCGTGTCAGTTTGTTTGTTTCTTTATCGGACGGATTATGCAAAAAACTATTGAAGAGATTTCCATGGAACTTGATGAGAGAACGGATTGTGTCCCAGAAGAGGCCACCACAAGGACATTGTTTGGTGTTGCCTTTAATTTCTCACCAAAAATATGCAAATTAGGTGAATTGGTTAGGTTAAATTGTCCGTGTGTGAGCATGTGTGTGTGAATGTGTGTCTGTGAAGAAGAAGAAAGCTTTTGCCGGTCCCCCCAAATGTCTGAGCAGATAATGCTTCTTGGCATCGTTTTTGCATACAGAACAAACAATAGACTTTATCTTCTTTGGTTTTATATCACCCATCTAAAGTCATTTTTATGTAAAACACTTGGTGCTGAGAGTTGACTTATCTATTGTGTAATAATGTTTGTTGGATTAAAAAAACATATTTAGACAACAGTTTAAACAGGATGATAACTGAAAGGGTAGAAAAGATGTTCTGTAATAAACCAGTCATTTATATTTGCTAGTGGATTACTCCGTGTGTGTGTGTGTGTGTGTGTAGCTCTGTATTTGTCAGACTGGTGATATATGGGAATAGTTGTGACATTGAGTTTAGCCACAATTCTGTGCTGCCCAGGAGACCATGAACTGTCACCCAGCAGGGAAATTAACTGTTTCACACACACACACACATATACAAAGACAGAGCCAAACATACTGCTTACAAATAAATATGATTAAAGATATACAAAGATGAATGTGCAACTCATACACTCATAACCTGTGTAATGCTCAATGTCACACGCACATACAGCATAAAGACATACACACACACACACACACACACTCATCCATCCATGTATAGCAAGTTGACAGATGTAAATGTGCCCAGAGGACAGCAAGATTAAATGAAGATGCATTAGACCTGTGTGTGTGTGTGCGCGCAAAAGAATGAATAAGCGAAAGGGAGGAAGGCACTCAAAAAGGAGCAGCGACAGGAATGATTAATGTCATTTAAGCATTTGAGTAATGGCCATTTGTGTTTCTGATATATTCACTCACATTCTATTCCTTTCAGTTTTTGGCTTGATGTGTGCCAGAAATTAGATCATCAACTTTTCTACTAAATTCTGCTTCCTGTCATGTCTCACCTGTGACTTTGATCTTGAATTTTACACACACAAAACAATGATGTCCATGCTCGTTCACATATTCAGCACTAATGTACACCTTATCCGTTGGAGAGTTCACAATCATGCATATACTGTAAGTTTGAGTATGGATGAAGCACTGTAATTCCCTCTGTTCCCCTTTTCCCACATCCCCGCCCTGACAGACCGGGGCCTGGGGCCAAGCCGCTCTTGCAATAGGAAGTCACTGCAGGTCATAGCTGTCATAGCAGTGATGACAGGAAGGCATGTAGCAGGATATTTGGGCAGTGCCACTTGGCGAGGAAGGAAGAGGATGCTGGTGAGGAGGGAGTGGTCAGGGCAATGAGAAAGGGATGAGATTTTAGACATTTTGGCCTCTTTTTTTTTTTTGCATGAGCCTGAAGCCATTTTTTAACACAATGAAATTAACAGCTGGAGGTTATCCCATCTGACATTGGGTAAGAGGCAGGTCACGAGTTCATCACAGTGGCATAGATAGAAAGACAAAAAAAGGAAACATTATCTTACCGAAAGGCTGCTTAGAGTCAACATGGACCGGGGGGGGTAAATAAAACAAATCAATGTAAATGTGTTCCACTAAATCTGATTGTATGCACTTGTAATAACAATTAAACAATTATTACACCAATAGCTACTCACCATAACACGCACATCTGTTCAATAATTGCTTCTGTCCTTTATGCTCACGTGTTTTTTTTATTTATTTTTAAAAATAAATTCCAAGTGCTTGTCTTTTAGCGCATGATTCTTGATCTCCATGTGCCGAGGCAGTTTTGAAGGCTTCATTGCCTCTTCTTCTAGCTTGTCCTCACATATTATGCAGAGTGGACTCTGCGTGTGACTCACCTGTAGATAAATCCGTATTTTAAGCATGACTCCTGGTATTGTCTCTTGAAAGCAGCTTTCTTTTCTTGGAGGTCGTCGGCAACTCTTCTGGCTCCTCTTCTGGCTCCTCAGTTGGCCTTTTCCCCTTTGCAAAGAAGCTATCCAAAGACATTTGTTCTTTACTCATTTTTGCTAGTTTATGGGTTTATTTTTTTGAGTCCCACGTGACCAAGACGATACACAGGCGATTAAGTAGGAGAAAATCTGGTCGTTTTTTCAAACTAAAACACCTGACAGACTCTAATATTCAATGCAATGGAATTTTTTTATTCTTTCTGTAGTGCCTGGTTACAAATGTCTCATGGACTTGTACTGGGCCATGTCCCGGTAGTTGGGGGGGGGGCCCTGTTCTAAATCATGTTTTGGACTGTTGGAGGAAGTCAGAGTACCCGAAGGGAACCTGGCAGAGCATACAAACTCCATATAAATGGCTCCCAGGTCCTCAGGTAGACGCAAACCATGGAGCTTTTTGCTATGAGGTTCTAGTGCTACTCACAATGCAGTATCACAATAAAAACCATTTGTTCTTCTTTTTTTAAATGATGGAATAGGTTTGATGAGGCTCTATGCAAAGTAAAGTGTTGTGTGAAAATTCACCTCACAATCTGCGTCATTTATTTCTCCTTGCTCCAGCGCTTCCTTTACCAGTGTGCCCCCCCTTTACTGCCAAGTACGGCGGGGTGGCGTACAGCTCTTTCAGGCCCCATTTTGTCCATATGCGATGGGTGATAAATGAACCCCCCAGCCATTCTGTGGCAGCTGGTCTAAATAGAGCTGGTCATCACAACACGGGGATGTTGTATATTAGCAACCAATATTTCTTGCTTCCATAGTCAAGCTGGAAAGGCTGAGGGAGAGCTGTGTTTAATAGAGTACAGCTGCTACAGCGATTACTCTGTTTTGCAGGTGATTGATTAGAAGCACTGCTAGAAATGTCACTTGCCCTACTAATATAGTTTCACCTAGGGAACATGGAAGAGGCTGTGTTAATGCAATTTAATATATTTACTCTGTGGGAGTAGAACAGAAATGCAACTTTTAAAGGCTGTAGTTTTCTCTGCTGTCGACTGCATCATGCAGGGCGGCTTAGAAAATGCCATTATTTTTGCGGTGATTGATTAAGCAAGGTTCATTACGGAAAAAAGTAAAACAAAAACAAAATGTGCCTGTTAGGAATATTAATTTAGGTTGACCCATTGTGGCGGTAGGCTCAAATCACAGGCACTTGGGACCAACACTCCACTTTAACCTCATGATTTCAGTTCATCATTGTCCAATTCATTTTGCAGTGACAATGATAACTTTCTTTCTTGCTTTTTTAATTCTCTTTCTTGCTTTTCACTCTTTCTCTCTTTCTGTGTTTTTGAACAAAGTGCAGCCTGTCCTCTAATTGCCCTCTCTTGGCATCTATTTGGAATTAATCCCGGAAATCACTGGCCGGCACCCTTAAAAGGGGGAAATCCAACATCCAGAATGGTCAAGTGGAATTCAGATGTGTTGGTCTCATTAACTCAAATGGTGCATTTCCTATCAAAAGGAATACACTGCCCACTCTCCAAAAGCAATAAATGCACAATGAAACTTGGAATGCGTGATGAGACATGGCACATATGATCTAAATGAACCATAACAAATCAGTGTTTGTGTTTTTGCTTTGACATAGTGGGCATCTCTTGGATTTAAATTGTATATGAGAGGGAGCTTAATCACCCCTCAGTGCTATGTTCCATTCATGTTTGGTTTGTTCGAGTTATTAAGTACAACATGTCAGTGAAGTTAATGCATTTACACAATGCGACCAATAGTAATGCATTTAGCTCAGAGGCTAACTTTACATCAACAAAATTCCGATTGTTAGTTGTTTGTATTTACATCGTGGGAACAGAGGTGTTCATGCATTATTTTATGCATCCACTGAGCGATACACTGTGTGAACTCGCCGTCCCAGCAGAGGCATGGATGGGGAGTGACTTATTGATAAGCATGGGAATTATTATTACCTTGGTGTTGGAACTGTTTTTGGGCCACGGTCTGCAGAAATCCACTTCCTCGTCTGAATATCTGTTCTCAGTCGTGTGAAGGTTCCTTACCTTTTGATGCTTGAAAAAGTGACTTAAATAAACAATACTAAAAAAAAAAACATTTAGAGGATATAGATATTAGAACATCCTCCACCATGAAGTCAAAATACAACAGAAATATTTTGATTTCCAAAAAAGTTAACTTGTTTGCAAACATCCTCGTCACTCTGGAACATGAATTTTGTCAGATGCATTTCAAATGCTAGCATTGGAAATTAGCAAATCCCTATTTGGCAATATGTGCTGTGCACACAGGCTGACATTTTCTCTGGCTCCACTTGGTTTTAACTTTATAGCCCCCTGGAAGGCAAACAAGAAATTAGTAATTTCTGCCAGGTATTGGGAGCTACATTTTACTAAACATCTGTTCCAAATTTCACTTGTGGCATGATGCATGCTTTGAATACAGATTAAGTTTATTCTAGTGGTTGCTGTCAGGTGCATGGCATCCTACATGTTTTCGAGATATGAGTTGTCCCAAACGGCAAACAAATGAGTGATTTATTATCACATATTTGTAATTTTTTTTTAACTTTACTTATTAATTACATTATTTTATTCTTAGAGCATTTGTTATTTCTTGTACACTGTTCTGCTGTTCTGGGTCCAGCATTCTTGAAAGTTGTTTTAAATATATTAGAATCATTTGAGGCGTTTGGCTCAGAAGCAACTGTTTTCATCCATCCATAAAATCACTTTCAAAAAGCCTTTGCTGTCCTCTTTTTTTAGAGCAGGTAATTAGCTCCTCTGCATCAGTGCATATTGTGTTGTGAGTTAGAGCATTGTCAGTGTAGTGGAGAGGATTTAACTGAAGATGTTAGGACTTCTCTTGAGTCCTACAAATAGACTAGTGGCAGTGTGACAAAACATCAAATGTGAAATATGAAACATGTTCAAGGTCTCTGCTTACACTTATAATAATTTATTTAAAATTTAACAAAACACTTACCACATCCTCTCCCTCACTTCTTTAATTCTTCTGGCTTCCATCTATTACTTCCATTTCTCTTCACACACTTTAGTTATTTAACTCTTTCCATGTCCTTCCACTTTCCCTTATCCCATTACTGTCAGCCCTCAGCCAAACTCTCATCACTTTGCTGCTGTTATAAACTCCTGTATCGTTATTAAATTGAAGCCCTGTCCAGTAGTTACCATAGCAACACATACTGACCTCCCCTAAGGGTGTGAAGGGCCAGGAGGGACAATCACAGCAGAGGAAAGCATCATCAATCACCTGCAGTACACACACACACACACACACATACATAATGAGATTGTAATTATTTGCAGAAATATAATTTTACATATTTGACTTGTAAATTACTACAACCCTGTTGACGTTTTGTGTGAGGCTAAAGGATTGTCTGCTTGGCAGGGGCAAGTAGATGCCACCCTGGGCTTATTGAAAATGGCAACTCATCTGCCCAATCAGACCAGCTGTTTACATCCCGCCGGCCGCCGACGTGCACGAGGCTCAACGTGCGCACGCGGAAAAGATTTTATGTTTGGAACGGACTTTCCCTGATTCTCTTATTGTTCTTGGTGACTTTAACAAGGGAAATCTGAGCCAGGAACTTCCCAAATATAGACAGTTTATTAAATGCCCCACCAGAGAGGAGAACACGTTGGACCATTGCTACACGACGGTGAGCGGGGTCTATCGCGCTGTGCCACGTGCTGCCCTCAGACCACGTGGTCATCCACCTCATCCCAGCATACAGGCATAGACTGAAACTTGCTAAAACTGTAGCAAGGACGACCAAGATCTGGACTAGTGAGGCTGTTGAGGAGCTCCGCTTGTGTTTGGAGACGACAGACTGGGACATATTTAGGGCTGCTACGGATAACCTGGACGAGTACACAGACACGGTGACATCATGGATAAGCTACAATGAGGAGCGCATTGTACCAACGCGCACCAGGGTGAGTTACGCCATTGACAAGCCCTGGTTCACGTCGAAGCGCAGCCAGATTAGACGTGAGAAAGAGGCAGCACGCAGGAGCGGAGACAGAGACAGCTATAAGGAGGTGAAGTATAAGACAATAAGGCTTGGCAGAGACTCTATCCATCCAAGCCCATCCAAGTGTATTGGGGCGACGGTGGCGCAGGTGGTTGAGCGGGTCGTCCTATGATCGAGAGGTTGGCGGTTTGATTCCTTGCTGTAGCCAGTTGCAGCAGATTGTAAAGTCCGATTTTGTTGGCCGAGTGTGAAACTTTGTCTTGTCGGATGTGCCCACGGGTCACTAGTTGACAATTACTTTGATAATAGTTGATGGTCCCACCATCCAGACTGAAATGTATGATTATGTCTTCATACTGAATCTTATAATCCTCTACTTGCCCATCGAAGAGTATGTTATGACCCAAAATCCAATCTAAGCAACACAGACTTCATTGCCAAAAATAAAATGATTTCTAAAAGAAATGCAGCCCTCATTCAGTATGAAATTAGCTCGATACTTATAATACTTGTAAACACTTTATCCCTCCAAAATGACCCTAATTATTGCAGACAATTGAGGAAAGGAGCACTAAGCTGAGCTACTAAAACGGGCAGGATGGCAGCCACCAGGACTGTTTAGTGACGAAGGACATTCTTCGACGATTCCATTCCCTCCTGCTTCTTTCCCTCGTTCTGCTCATCTTTCAGTCAGCGCTCTGCTTTGGATTTAGAACTTTGAATGTGGGTCTCTCCTTGTTAAAACAATGCAGGCAGCATGTTTTCTCAGAGGATGGCATTGGCATTTGAGCGCAAGTAACTTGCATCTGATGCATGACTTCATAAAAACCAAATAATGAGTCAATTAGTCTAAATTATATATGTGTAGGGCTTGCTGCAATTAGTTCACCTCTCTCTTTGTATTTGATTCCAGTCTTCATCGCAACCTTTTCCTGTCTCCCTCTCACCCTTTTGCTCTCATCCTCACTTACTCCAGTGTTTTCCCCTCTTCTCCCTGCATTCTCCTGTCATCTTTTCCTTTCTTACTCTCCTTTGCCTTTCCCTTTTTGTTTTTCATTGCCTATGCGCCCTTCCCTCCATCTTGCTGTCCTAGTTCTCAGGGTCTCTTGGTGAAGGTTTGTCTAATTACCATGCTAGCGTTTAATTGGAACAGCACACACAAACACAGGGATTGACTGACTGAATACCCCTGATGCATAGACACACTGCTCTCACACACTGTTTAAAAAAAAACAAAAAAACCTGGCCATTTGGATATGCATTACATGTACACATTACACACCCAGCGATTTAGCATGCTCCAATTATACAAATACACATAACACACAGCAGAGATCGGGGTTGGATACCTTTGGAACTCATCCAGGTTGTACTACAGCCTCTGCTGATGACCCCTCCGTGGAGCTCAGACATGTCGGCCGGTCGCTCATTGATTTTGGCCTCGTTATAGCAAAGGCTGTGTGTAGCTTCCATTGGAGCAGAGTCATGCTTCTAAATAACCCATTCTTACTTTTAAATTCTGTAACACTCTCTCTCTCTCTCTCTCTTGATAATATATATATAGAGAATTGTGTGCACTATTTGGTCTTCTACCTTAATTTTCACTGTAGGACAGAAACATTTTAACTATCAGATTTACCAGAACTTTAATATCACGAGTTTCACATGACATGCTATGTGAATCATCGCATAATGTAGAAGGGCATTCAAAGAATCTGTGAAATCTCAAGATGAAACTAACTAGTGTGTTCACAGATTGTATTCCTGTACAAATTACATCCGTTTCAAACCAAATTATTACATTCTTTTTAAATGCTTTTTTTTTTTTTTTTTTGAAATGCCTGAGAGTTTTACATTTGGGCAAGTTGATACAATTCAAATGAGATGAGCGAGAGGCTAAAATCATCTTGTGACTAAACATACTTTTAGCTCATGGATTTCTTCACCCTGTGATGTTGTGTCTGAAATGGTAAAGGATGTGTTTTATAGATCTCATCCCATGTATGCAAATGTCATGAATGTTAATATGCCCATCCCGATTCCTTTTGAAACACAAAACAATCTTTTTGTGTTTCAGTCCTGCCCAGCCACACATGTGGCACCCCTGGCCTAATATCGAATGGAGTCATTCATGGCTCCCGATACAACATGGGGGACAAGATCCGCTACAGTTGTGAGTCGGGTTTTGTACTGGAAGGACACAGCATCCTCACATGTTTAGTATCACCTGGCAGTGGAGCACAGTGGGACTTTCCATCGCCATTTTGCAGAGGTGAGATTTCTTTCATTCTTTGTCTTTGCAGTAACGTTTTGGGCCAACGGCAATATTTAAAGTAAAAGCAAAAAAATAAATACAAATTGAAACTCTAATTATTGAGGGTCATGAGAATGGAAGGACCTCAACATGAGGTCGGGGGCCAAAGGAGGATAAGAATCCCCGCTGCATTGATTGCTGCTCAAAATAGAGCCCAAACTCCTCCAGGAAAGTCCTTCTAATGGTTCATTAGTCTGCAGGAGAACAGTTCAACATTCAACGTCTCTATAGCTGTGCCAATGATACACTTTATTCTTTTTTAAATCTAGTAATGATAGAAGTAATAATGACGATCCAATACTCTTATTAACACAAGCTTTATCTTATCCATGTAAACACTGACGCAATTGAAATGGTTTTCAAAACACTAGCCGGTAATAATTAACATTTAAACAATGAAGCACACAAAATTGAGAATGAGTAAAAGTGCCTAAAAATTAAAATGGTCAAAATTATGTAAAGAACATACTTCCTTATTGTCCGTTGTATTGTCTCTCATCGTCTGTCCCACTCTGTCTGTCTCTCAGCTGAGGGAGCATGCGGCGGTACATTGAGAGGCACTGCAGGGTCCATAACCAGCCCCGGGTACCCTTCAGAGTATGACAACAACTTGGACTGTACATGGTCAATCCTGTCTGAGCCCGGCGACACCATAGCCCTCGTCTTCAACGACTTTTTTTTGGAGGAAAAATATGACTTCCTGGAAATAAGTGGCACAGAGGCACCAAGCATATGGTAAGATACATTCCACACACAGACCAGCATGCTGAGCCCATAAATAGGAGGACACAATTGTTTCTATAAATCGGCATGATTGACACACCACATGCTAACTGACGATAATAAAAGAAGGTTCACACGTGATCACCTCTGATATTGTAGTGTTGAGCAGCACAGACATAAAAAACATTACACACAGCGTCCTGTTACCATGAATCAGGAGTACTAATGATGTACTCTTGAGAACAGCATACACAAACAGAGGGGTACCAGAACCCCGTGAATCACCTTCAGTACTCATCAACTTAACCTTTGAAATTCAGCCTTAACGTACTATTTTAACACAATCTACATGAGAAAACACTGTGTTTTAGTCATATGCATGGTCCACAAAATTCAGTAAAATAAAAAACAATATACAACATAGCCATAGCCCTCCCTATTATCATCTTACAAATAACAACAATCTCCAACTTTATCAGTTAGGAAGGGACACAAATTAAAGTTTACTGTCTTGATGTGAGTCATGGCACTGAATTAAATGTTGATGAAAACATGGCCTTCATTTTTCTACAGCTTAATCACATAGACAGACAGTGTTGGGATTTTTTTCCCTTGTGGCATATTGTGGAGTACCTACGATATTTACTTTATTTTTAAAACTCCTGAGAATTCTCCTAAAAATACTAAATGTGATTCAGGAACAGAAAACAAGAGTGTTCCAGGTTGATAATGAAACGCTAAGAAATATGCTTTCATCAGTTAGATTTGAGTTTGGGTATATTTATAGGCTGCATAGGAAGAGACACCAACTCCATCTCCTCTTCACCTTGAGGGATTTGAGAATGAATATCCCTGTGGTGAGTGGATTTATTTAGATATTCTTCATGGCACAGCCAGGTTTCAGCAGGGCAAAATAAACCAACACAATAATCTGATTTTAAATAATTAACTACTGAGGCTAATGAATAGATTTGTTACGTAAAAATCTACATTAATCCGTTCTATTATAAGCGATTGTATAGTGTTGGGGTAAATTTACTACTTAATATATAATACTTTTTTGATTAAATTGTCACAAATTGCACTATTGCATGTGATTCACACTCTCTTTGTGTATATATATATATTGTTTCTTAAGAGAGAGAATTTAGTTTTAGTTTTTGATTTTGATTATGTTATGATGTTAAGCCGTGGGCCTTCACATATGCTCGCATAATTATAATAAAGTATCTTGAATCTTGAATCTTGAAATTGGTGTGATTAACTTATTATGCAACCACAGAGAAGTGTGTAGGCCTGCAGAACTACAACCCTGCCTCCTGGTCTTGAGTCGAGGGGATTCTGCTGCACCTCCTGCACCAACGTATAGGTGCTCCAACATGGTCTAGTTTTTGTATCGCAACATCTTCAAAAAGTAAAGTAAAAACAAAAAGACTTAGTGCACATTATGTTTGTTAGTTTGTGTCACGGTTTAAGTGTGACGATGCAGTACCTCACAGCCATTGTCCGCTTTCACAATCGCCTCATTTTAACTGATTGTCGAAGTTATTGTCTGTCTTCTATGCAAAGAAAATGGTCCATGGTAGTGGCCCAAATCTACACATGAATGAATGGATAGGATGACAGGTGAATTACTGGAGTGAAGGAGGCAAAGAAAATAGCGCCAGATGGAAATAAAGAGAATGGAGAATAATCGTACGTTCGTCCTTTCAACAGCAGAGTGGTGCACATCAACCAAGGCATCTTTACCGTTTCTGTGTGTGACAGGACTTAATGGCCCTCTGAGCTGTTGATCATTTCTCCAGGCCTTGACAGATCACACACACACACACACACACTGGGGTTTTGTATGACAGTAAACCAGGACCACTGTCAACCCAACCTCTGGGGAACGATGGAGTGTTTGTTGAAGAACATGCCTGACATTTTCCCACATTACAGTACCATGACTCAGTCAACCTCATAGTCTCACACCTTGACTTCAGCTCAAGTCTTTCCATGTGTAACTCCGGCGTGTGTGACACTGAATAAAATACATGGAATAAACAAAAATAAATTACTTCTGAAATATTTTTTTTTCACATATAATTGCAAAGTTAAATGTCTTGATAGACAACACAGTTAAGATAAATCACATGTCTTCAAATTGCGTTGTGGCTTTTTTATTTTTACATTTAAAATAGAAAAAATTACATATATTTGTAATATATCACAGATACTTTGTTGTACTGGTTTTACAAGCAGCGTAAATGTGCATTAATATTCCATTTAAATTTAGATTATTACAGTTAAATAACAATAAAAGGCATGTAATCGTGTCGTAAATGATTTGTTTAGTTTATTGTTTTGCTACAGATACACAAATGAAAGAGAAAACAGTTGTCCAAAGTTTGAATCTAACTGGACATGTTGAAATTATATATTTTGTGTGTCAGCCACAATTGGCAACAAATAAATCCCGTATTTAATGAAAGTGTGCAGATCCCTGGCTAATACAGTAAATGTGTATTTAATATATGTATTTAAATCCTTTTCTGACATACAAACTTTGTCACAATGTTAAGTACTTTTCTCCAGCTAAGAGAGATGATTGATATTTTCCCTGAAAAGTGTGGGCAGGTCATTGTGAAAATGACTGACAGCTGAAAGGACCACTGTGACGGTTTCTTCCTGTTTACTGGGAGCTTTTTCTTATTGGCTGTCCCAAAAGCAATTTCCTGTTTCATGTTCCTGTCTTCTTGCTGGCAGGTTGAATGTCAAGCTGACTAGGTGTTACCCCCACCCAACCCCACCAGACATACTCATACATGAAAATAAATATATAATTCAGAATATAATTATGGGAATAACAATTTCAAACTTCTGGTGATCATCCAGATCACCATGTGTATAAAATGTAAAATGGTCACATAATCTGTATCTGTATCCAGGTTAGGAGGTCATGAATCCATCTCTGGGCTCATGTTTTCTGTGAACCAACATAATGTGACGATCAAAACCAACATAATGTGATGATCAAAGAAGTAATTTGACCGCAACCCTAAAATTAAAGTGATGATTGGATGGGGCACCTTTGGCTAGTTCTATGTGGATTTCATTTATTTTAAAAATAATTTTGTAATCTATTTTGTTGGCTAACAATGAATATTGGATTGCTGAATATTACATCTCAACAGAGCACCGTGTTAAAGAAGCAATCAACCTTTATATAGAATTAATAGCGGTCACGTTTGACGATAAAAGCTTGAAGACTATTAACATGCTGTTCGCATATTTTCTGTGAAAATAGATGGCATGTTTATCTTCAGACTATATGTATAATTTAAAAATAGTAAATATTGGAATTTGTTTAGATAAATACCTTAAAGCTCTCAATACAATACAATAAGCTTGTGTCTACCAAGATTTCAGTGACCTGAATATTTAAAACCTTGACATCTTATCAGAAATAATCATGTGCATGAAACATGACCTGTTATCAGTGATATTCTAAATCTATAATCTTTAAATCTGAATAGATTCTCTTTCTGATTACCTAGAATGAGCTGTGCTTATCAGTTTTAATATTCACAGCACATCTGCTCTTAAAGTCCTTTCCTCTTTATTTCTTTCTAGCAACTGATCCTCTCTCTTTTTCTGCCCCTATTCCATCTTCCTTATTATAGCATTTTTTATTCAACATGAACATCAATGTTGTTTTTAAGAAGTACTGCTCTTTTAATTGTTATTGTGATTGAAAGAATCAGAATCAGAGTTAGTTTCATCAATAATATGTGATGCTTTCATGCAGTAAAATTCTCCCAGTCACCCAACATTCAAAAATATAAAGCGATTTATCTTATTATAAGCAACATATGGTCACTTCTGTCTACGTTCAGCCAGATGCAAAGTTAGAAAGGCACAGGATAAATTGTTCATTTATTTTTCCAAAGGTAGAGACCAAGCACACATTTTGCCTCAGAAATAGCCAGCTATAATGTCTTGTCTGTGACTATGGCTGGCTTTCTCAGAAATGTTTAGTTGTGCAATCCCTTGATCATTTGAACACAAACTCTGCTCCCGTTGCTGAAACTTGGGAATGGTTGGCTTCGTCTGCCGATTCAAAGGACAAATTACAAGCCTGCAGCATCAGTGAATGAACGTCTCATCTTTTTCTTCAATGCCTTGCCATGGAGAATTCTGGGACTGCCAAAGGGATACGGCTAGACCTGTTCCCGCCTTGTTCCCAAACTGAATCTCTTCTTTCCTCCTATTTACCCTTTCATGTTGCTCTGTTGCATCTTGTTTAACTCCTCCCTTGAAGTTCACGGTGATGTTCTGCTTCTCCTCCTTTCTGCCTCTGTCCACTCGCCTCATTTTAAACCAACAACCACCTCTGTCCTTTGAAACATGTCTCTTGTCAAGTTTACATTTCAGATGATGTTTGTAGATTTATTTAACACCATGAAGTACATGCATTCACAGTTCATTATAATGTATTCATAAGAGTCCCGTTGATTCTGCTTTTCTGCTCTTTGTGATTTATTCATACTTAATGGCTGTGCATATAAATACTTTCTGATGTACTTGTATGGATGCTGTTCACCACTTACAAGAGGCTGCCTGAGGTCCCACAGCACCTTGGGCCTATTCTCAACCACATGTTGTTATATGTCCAATTGGGATTTTGGTACTTCCAGTCCATACTGGGTACAGATGTTCCTGTGCCTATTCTAACTACTGGGTTGTGCTGGACCATCTCATGGACATGTTTGCATGCCCTTCACCTTGGATCTGATCTACTCTGGTAGACCCTGACCTCTGGGTACCTTTGGGTACTTTCCACTTAAATTACAACCTCATTGTGCTGGACTTTGGTCAGCTTATGATCCCAGCAGGGTATCAGCATATACATGTTGATAGCTCGGACCTTGTTATTATCATTCAGATGACTTTTCAGGACTTACTTGCTGGAGGTGTTTAAGGCATATTATTTTTACGTCTTTATAAATCATACTCTATACTGCTTGTGGACTCCGGGAAGAAGCCGACGCACCCAAACATGGCGAGGACAATCAGAAAGGCCCCAGGTCAGGGCTCTGCACCACTCCAAGTACACCAATCTTCAGACCAAAAATAATTGTATTCATCCCAGCCTTCGGAACAAGGTGGCGACATTGGTATGCAAATCTTGGAATGTCCAATCTTAAGTCCTTGAAAGTAAAGTATATAAAGCAATAATATTTAATTTGAGTGAACTTGATTTCTTTCAAACTTTATTACGACAGTTTCTCTTCACTTCTCATTAGCCCATGTTTTTTCCCTTTCCTTGAGTTCATGTCTCATCCCTCTCTCCTCCTCCAAGCTGACCTCTTGTCTCTTCTTCATTCTAGTGTCAGGCAGCTGGCTATTCCACATGAATAATGGAAGAGTTGCAGCACATGTCTCACATTTCTCTCCTTTTCTCACTCTTTCTCTCTACTTTTATTGTTTCTTTGTCCTAACCATCACAAAACTCAAGTAATCTCTCTCTCTCTCTCTGTCTCTGTGCGTATGTATCTATATATCTATATATTTATATGTATACAGTATGTGTGTATGTATGTTTGTGCATATATATATACATACCGTAACTCATACCTAATAGATTACCGTAGGTTATGTTCCATTATATTGACATTACACAAGTACAATGTAACGAAATACAGTTTCGCTTCTAACCAGAAGTGCTATTAATAGCAGTACAGAAATATACAGCATACAATGATTCACAGATTATATATACAGACTTGGCGCTATGAACGTACTATTCAGATAGATGTAATATATGGATTTATAGATTGTGGGGAGATAATATACAGACCAAATTGCAATATGCAGATTAAAGTGCAGTGAGCATATTATACTAGTGGAATAATGTGTGGATGTATCAGAATGATATTGACATAATATATGTATGATATAGTTGGATAACAGATTGAGGTGTTATGAACATACTATACATATTTAAGTCATATTTTATAGATGTGTGAGAGTGTGTAACCAGGAGGAATGGTTGGGAGGGGGGCTGATGAATATGCAGGAGGTGATGGAGGAGACAGCTTTGGGATAAAAGCTGTTCCTCAGTCAGCTGGTCCTGATTCGGAGGCTCCTGAGCCTTGCCGGAGGGCAGGGCAAGAGGACAAACAGTCTGTGGGCAGGGTGGGAGGAGTTATTTAGGATGCTGCGAGCTTGACCCAGACGACGTTTCCTCTGGACGTCATCCATGTCTGGAAGAGTCACTAGCTGTAGCGTCTTTTGGGTGGGGGACAAGACCCCTGTGACCCCTGTGAGCTGTCATAGGTACCATGAGACGCAAACATACTCCAGTTCGTGTGATTGAACTTGTCCTGAAGGACGTCGTCTGTCTCCGCTGGCCACACTTTGCTAGTTGTCACTGACTGATGATTTAACTGTCACTTTTTCATAACCTATTTTTTCCTCGAGATTTTAGGCTGATATCTCACACATCATTATGTCATACGCCCATGCATATCAATGTAATGATGCTAAATGTTAAAGACATCTTGCACTGTGTCTTTTGACTGGGTCGTATTTAAACTACCTTGTGGCAGACATATTGGCAATGCTTTTGTCTCAAATCACATTTTCCTTTATTTTCCTCTGATTTTTTCGAGTTATCTCTTTCACAGACGCAGACATTTGTGATAAGAGCACTAAGTAATAGCACACAAACACTATCTCTATATATTTTTTTATCACTTCTCATATTTTGTATTCTGGCCTCTCCTTATCTATGTTTCCTTCAATGTCACGATCTACTCATTGTACCTGCAGCATTATTAAAGGCCAGTTACTGTGGCTTCTGTCATCCCTGGGAGGATGATAGAACATTGGCTTCCAGGCAGTTTCTTACATCATTTCCTTTCTTGACTTAGAGCACAAGTTTCTCACATTTTACAATGTGTTTTTTTTGCTTTGGTTGCCATTGGTTATCAAATGCAAGAGCAGCTAAAGCTGATGTAACACTTACCATAGGCAACCGACTCATTGTCTCAGAAGAGATGCTTTAGAAACGACTTTTTTTAAAGACTTGAACTTTGCTGACTTTCTTCTGCTTCACCATCACTATATTCACATTCACATTCACCTTCTCCTATTTGCTATTTTTAGCTTTTGTTATTTTGAAGTTATGTTACTATTACCTTTACTTTAAGACATACCTGTTTTTCATAGTTCTTTCAGTCCTGACTCACATAATTAAATATTACACTCAACATTCTTATTTCTTATTTCACATAGCGTAATCTCTTTTTAGCTACTTTCCAGCTGATCACAGGTGTTTGTTTTTCATTGATGGCTAAATTTACTTCAGTTAAGCACACAGCCAAATGTGGTTATTACTACCATATTCAGTAAAACTGCAGTGCTCTGCATCTGGTCACTGGTCATTATGGGAAGGGATAATATCATTGTTTCAATTCCCTTATCTGCATCTCCAAGCCAGGACAACAAATTGCTTCTCAACTTAAATCACCTCATATTACAGAAGGTCTTTGCATCTGGAAGGACAATGCAATGTGACAACAGAATCATGAACTGTCTGGAAAGTTGTAGCTTCAAAAAGGGACATGTTTTATGTATAACCCCCTCAGATGAAGCAATTAAGATCCTGTAGTTGTTTACACTTTTATGTTCTGCATTGTATGATATGCTGTATTTATGATCACTGGTGACAAGCAATTTCACAGCAGCAGTCAGGCTGCATTCTTTAATTACTTTGCAATAATTTGAACACCTCCCTTTCATTTTTGTTTTTGTTCTGTCTGAAATGGAAGTTTGTAAAATTGATCCTTCAGAAGCACGTGTACGGTAGCAAAGGTTAGAATTGTTCCCCTCCAGAAGAAGACGCGATCACTAACGACATGACGGCACCTAATAACGTAATGTAATATACAGTTTATTCACTGCAGAAGGTGAACGTGTAATAACAGCTTGCATTATACTTACCATTCTGCCCTGTCGCTTTCTATTCCAGTATCTCTAGAATATAAACTCACAGTAAGACTAGGAGTGAGTGAACGCAGATATTGGCTTTTGGCCCTGCCTTTCTTTTTCTTTAACTCTATAAATGGTATTTAAATCTACAAATCGTATTTGCTTACTTTCAGGTTGACTGGAACAAGTCTGCCCTCACCAGTGATCTCGAGTAAGAACTGGCTTCGATTGCATTTCACCTCAGACAGTAACCATCGGAGGAAAGGATTTAGTGCTCAATACCAAGGTATGACTGTGCAATTATTTATTTGTCTTATTGTTTATCTGTTCTCTGCTTCTCATTTACAAATCTGCAATATACAAACGTATACTAATGTGTGTACAGTACATTGTTTTCTGTGAGTTGGGAGATGCATCATACCAAATGGACTAAACCTACTTTAGACACAAACCAATGTACACATTAAAAAACGCAAACATGTGAGTGGGAATACGCAGTGGTTTACTCATCACATGCTGTTAATTAATATACTGTAGAATTGCTTTTAATGAAGACAGAAGTCTGAAACTGCAATGCTTGTTGGAAAATTATTATTTTCTATTTGACTTGCTAAAAACCTAAATACAAATTGAAGTTAATATTAGCTTCCCCATGACAGACAGGATTAGATTGTCTGATTCCTCCACAAAACAGTAATCCAAGACCTGTGTGTCCAGGAAGAGAGAGATTCCTGGATCACTGTTATTTCTCTCCATCTGTCTATCTCTTCATGACTGATCTGTCTTATTTTTGGCATGTGTCTCAACTGTATGTGATGCTTGTGTTTGTGAGAGAGAGAGAGAGAGAGAGAGAGAGAGAGAGAGAGTTTCATATCAAATCTGTTTTCTGCTCAGATCTAGTGTGGTTGCAGCATTTCTGTCATCCTCTGTGTTGCCACATAGAGTAAAGTTAGATGGAATGATGCCCCACTGATTTGCTGCGTTCACCCCCCCCCCATACATTTTTCCTGCAGCTCACATTCTTTATATATCTTCTTTTTTTTTCCTTTTCTTTTATGTTTGTTTTTTTCATTCATTGCCACTGTTGCCTTTGCTTGCAGTTTTTTTAGGGACTCTGAAACACATATTTGAATGCATGCAATGTGTACTGTCTGGCACCCATTAAAATAGTGAGTACTGGAAAGGCACAGTAATTGATAGTTGAATTGATAACCACCGTTTCCTTCCTTTTCTGCAGTGAAAAAAGCAATAGAGTTGAAGTCCAGAGGAGTGAAAATGATGCCCAGTAAAGACTCCAATCACAAAAATGCTGTCTGTGAGTAAACTGCTATCTTATATTTATGTGTATTTGTGCATGTAGCCTTTATGCAGGTCTCATTTTTACCTTTGGGAATAATAAAGTATTCTGAATTTCACATGTATGTACTTTTACTCACAACCACATGCATACACACATATGTATGATTTTGCAAGTCCAGTGGTTTAATCTTGTCTTACATAAGCAAAGTTATTTAATAATTGAAGCATATTAAGGTGCACCCAGCCAGCACAAAGGTTTATTTGATGGGTTACAAAAGACTCAGACTATTATCATATAATCAGCTCAGTAAATGACAACTAACCTGTAATATTGATAATATTAATTATTTGATGAGTGAAATATTCTGTCAGATAAAAACCAATGCTCACACGCCTGACTGAAAGCAAAGCATTAATAGGGCTGATTCCAATTTCTTATCATTGTACTGATGAGTATTATCTGTGTGATTTCTTTTAATTCAGATAATAAAGCCAATATGACGTGAACTGCACAAATCTAAACTGGAACCATATCAGACTTTCAAACCTGCCACGTGTCCTTAAACTGACAAATAGCCTTGTATTTAGCATACAAGGACACTTAGTCATTTTACAGCATAGGGGAATGTTAGGAGGGAGAGGCAGCAACACACTTTTGTTCTACATTGTCAACGGATTATCCATAAATCCTAGTTTGTGAAAAGTTTTGTCAGACTCTCAGGACTAAAATGGTCCCTGGTGTGGAGGTTGCCTTCCCCAGCTCTCCAGTGTGGCCGTTACATGACTGCCTGTAGTTTTCCCATCACCCTCCTTCAGTGTGTCTCTTCACAAAATGAATCCCCTTTTCTTCATTTCACCATCCTCCTAAAGACTGCTGTGAACATTTTGGCATCAGGGTAAGATCCTTTACTGAGACAGAAACCGAGCCATGTAGCAAACCGAACACTTTCAGAGTTTACTCCCTCACAATCACTGCACATCCTTGAAATGAGGACAGGTTTGGGACCTGAAGCTTTTTATGGCTGATCCTCCTCAGATCCATCTCTAGCTCCTATGTGTTCATGAGATAGTACGCAGTCATTTGAGAATGGAGATAATGCTGCAGATGGGAGATCTGTGGCTTTACTGGGGGGGAGGGGGGGGGGGGCTCCATATAACTATTACTATTTTTAATACATGGCATCTAAATTCTTCAAATTTCTCGCTGCAAAAAACAAAAACTACACTCCATAATATATATAAAAGCCTCTTTTATTTTAATTTGCTGCATATAATGATTAGATGCATTATGAAGGAAGTATTATTTTGCTTAGGCTTATGTGCTCGACTCCGTCTGACTTTTGGTAGCACATTTTGTGTGTGTGGTTTCAGAAGGATGGTGATGGTAAACATCGTTAAAGCAGTGCCTATTAACTCGCCTCTTTTCTACCTTATGCTGCAAAATGGGCAGCGACCATTAATGCTGTCACTCCACACTGAGCTGCCGCCGCTATCAAGAGTAGTGGAGTAGTTTTGGCAGCGTCTTGAGTTGAAAGATGAACTTAAATGTCCTTCATTTACCCCTTTTCATTTGTCTGCGAGTTGCTTACCGATGAGTGGCTCACAAGATTGGCCTATTTGGGAGATGTAGTTACTCTTCTCACTGAACTGAATTTCCAACTGCAGGATCTCAACAATCATGTTCAATGTGCACGATAAACTGATCCATGTTCTGACTGTGTCAGCAAGAATAAGATAACTTTTCCCATTGTTGCACAATTGTGTGTGTTCAAACGCGCACGGTCTCAGTTTTACATGAGGAAAAAGTGTCGTCAACCACCAACGCACACATACGCACACGTATGCACGCACACACGCATGCATTACAACTAGATTATGATAATATAGACAGAATTCAATAAAGTGCACCTGCTTTAGAGAGTTATTTAATGAAACCTGAGGCAAAGACTCAATCATAATCACCAGGATTTCCCATATTAAAATGCTTAAATGCAATTATTTGATCAAATTTTTAATAACTATTACTATCAGTTTCTGATATAGCATTAGCCCTCTAAAATAAGACCTTGCTACCTTTCTATTACAGATTAGATAAATAATTAGAAGGCTAAAATTATTTTACAAAATTACAATAATGCGAATTAATTATTATTATCTTTAGGGATGCAGCAATAAAATTCTGATGTGCTTGGGTACCCCTTAAACTAAACTCACCAATGTGCACAATTATGCTCTATGAGACGGATGACAGAGATAACTGGATTCATTATCCCATTTCTCCCAAGTAATACCACCTTTATGTTTGAAAGAGAGAGCCTCATTGAGATATGCAATAGTGGGGCAGTGGTAATTCAGATCAGTCAGAAAGGTCTGCAAAATTTCTGGATTGCCTTGTGTGCAGAGTATTTTAAATTTGCAAATCATGTTATTAAGATGTCCATACAGCTTGCAATAACTTACTCATGTGAGACTGGCTTCTCAGCTGCCCCTCGCATGAAGGGGCAGCTGATTAAAAATGCAAACAAATCAAATCAGCAAACAGGAAAAGTAATCTGCTGGTTACCCTAACTACAGAGGACACGTCATGTTCAAAGTAAAAAAAAAACAACTAAATGCTGGCACAAGACAACAAAGGCCATAAAATAATGACAATGGTGTTACCAGAAGGAAATCTAAGGAATGCATTGAGTCAGCAATCAAAGTGTAATCGTAATTATAACAGACCAACTACGAAACCAAAACAAGTCAAAATGTGACAATAGAGCAGGAGTACAGGAAAAATCACAGAGATCAAAGAAAGGTGGATAAGAAACTGAAATTAACTGGAGGAAAAAGGCAGGAGGAAAAAAAGAGATAAGAAACAAGTGAACATGACAAGAGAAGAGAAATTGGAAAATAAGAGGAACTAATGAACTCAAAACTCAAACCATCGCAGCATGGTCCAGATTTCACCTTGTCCCGTGTGGCTTTTAAAATGACTTGTAAGTGAAATCAGTGAGCAACGACCCCACTTCAAATTATGTCCTGCACCACGCAGAAGAAGCTTTGTTGTTTGTTAGCACAATATGGAACAACAAACAAAGACAATTATAAGTGTTAACAGTGTCATCGAGGGAACCCTTAGGCTAAATGAGAAATTTACTTTCTCGCCACATGAACCATGTTCATTAAAACATGTTTGCATTTTTAATCATGGGACCAAAACCGAGTCGAAGTGAACATCGAACTGAGGGTCCAAAGAATTAGGCCATAGTGGGGAAACAGGATCATTAAAACATTTTAAAAAACAGTAAAGCCAAGGTCCAATTCGGTCTTTGAACAACAATTCTTTACACTGTATGACTCCCAGTGGCAATATTAAAGCTGCATGTGCAGTCTTTATGCAATATATAATCATTATAAAGGGTGAGAGACTGATAATAAGGAGCTTTACCCAATTAGAGAACGGAGCGCTAATGAATCATAATCTAAAAGATTGTAGCAGCCTTGAGCCTTAATTAGAGCACACACAAATGGAGAGTCACACATGAGAATAGCTTTAAATGTTTGTGAAGAGAAAGACCATGGATGGGTGGACAGACTGGCCGCAGACACAAACAAATAGAAAAAGCCAGTAGAAATGAAAAAGAATCCATTCTGGAAACACGTCTCTCAACGGTAACATTAGCTTATAGAGCAATGTGTCATAATTGTAGAGAGGATGAAAGATTATGATTGTAGAGTTTCATTCTGCAGACAACTCCCTATGAATCATCATCATCAATGCATAATTGATATTCAGTGTTTTCGCAAAGATTACGAGGTGAGGTGTTGCGGGATTATGGTCTAAGTAGGAATCACATGGTGATACAGCAAAACAGCTATCTGTCCATCCATCCAGCTGATGATCTGCCTTGCGGGTCACGGGAGCCTATCTCAGCTTGCTACGGGCGAGAGTTGAGGCACACCCTAGATGAGACGCCAGCTCGTTGTGGTGCCACATAAAACACATAACAACAAAAAAGCATTCACACCGACAGACAATTTGCTGTGACCAATTCACATAAACTGTGTGTTTTTGGAGGTGGGACAAAACCGGAAGAATCTACACAGGCACAAGAGGACATGCAACCTCTGCACAGAAAGGAACCAAACCCGGAATCTTACTTGCTGTGAGGCAACAGCGCAACGGGCTGCGCCACCATGCCGCTACGCAGCTATCAAATGCAATGTTTTTTTTACGCCGATTCATCACATGACTCTATGTCATAATGAATGTTTTAATGTTGAGAGTCTTGTGGGCTCAGCATAAGAAGGTGTGGGCGGGAGAGAGCGGCCTGTGAAGAGGCAATGAGAGGAGCAGAGGAGAGCAGCGAAGAGGAGCTTATGAACAAACTGCACTTCACAAACTCCTCGTCTCTCCAGCAGCCCGTTTGAGGAGCATCTCAAAAGTGCTTACCGTACCTGAAACACACGTCATCTGATTACAGGAGCGCGCGCACTCTCTCTCTCTCTCTCTCTCTCTCTCTCTCTCTCACACACACACACACACACACAATGGCTCTTACTTTGGCCTTTTGCCACCTCTGTTTAGGTCTTTATACACCATATTTGAAGTAGAATATTCTATTCACAACTACGTTTTTGTGCCATACAGCTTTTAACTGTCAGTCCACATTTCTTCTGCTTAGCTGTTGAGTTTACCCTACAAACCAGTTTTTTGGACACTAGGAAGCTTAAGAGTTCCCTTAGGCAGATGTTTGGTGTTACTTCTTTGGCATTTCAACCACAGTCTCTCACATGCTGATATGTTCCTCATTCATATCATCTCAATGTTGAATGGGTCCACTACTATATTCTAACAGTATTGCCAGTATTAACAAATATACTAGCACTCTGCAGCAGACTGATTTTAAAAGACATCCTCCTTTCCACTCTATCTATATCATCTCTTTCACAGACAGAGCGCTCTGATTTTATACCTGGAATCTGCTGGATCCAGCTATCAGACAAGTTTGGGGTTTATAGCCCCTAATGCTGATGTTACCACTTTGACCTTCACCCTCCACGGCTCATCCAGTTGCTTATTCAGCTTCTGGTACTCCTGGTACTGCTTCTTCTTTCTGATGTTAATGTCAGCTGGGATTGCCACATCCGCTACAACTGCTATCATCTGTCCCTTCCAACCACCACTATGGTTCGGTGGTTTGCCAGTCTGGGACTCAAATGCTCCCAGGATATTTGCTCTTTTGTTCTCAGTCACTTTTGTTTTACTACCCTTTGGGAATTGGCGCATTTGAATCCATACTTGGCAGTGATTGTCCTATACACACTCCCAGCCACTTGGTTTTTGCCTCTCGGTTTATGCTGTCCTTGCTTGCATATCAGATTCTCCCACTATGTGCTATTCTTTTTCAGGGGCAGATTTGTACAGCCTGTGCACTGGGTCTCATCTGTTGAGGTAGACTCCCCCGCTGCTGGTGCCTAGGGCCCCTTATCGTGCCATCTTTTAGGTTAATCTTTTCAAGCTACTGGTCAGACTTCTTGATGTTGGCACACAAAGCATTCCATGGAGAGGCTTCCTCTTCCACAATATTTCTTCTTCTTCCTCATCACCATCTGTCTTTTGCTACCTGAGGCACTTTCAGTTTGTCCAGAGGGCCCATCATACTGACTTTTTCCTGAGTGAAATCCTGACCACACTCTCCCCACCCGAATTACATCACAATGTCCTTGTTGATTCTGGTGTGGTGGAGCTTTGAGTTTCTGATATGATGTACAAACTTTCAAATAAGGAAACTGAAAAATGCCAAACATATATGGGCAGCAACAAGAAAGTTGCTGCTGCCCATATAATCACTTTTCACAAATTCTTAAAAAGTAGAACGTTGAGATGAAAGGTTTGCCGAACAGACTTTGATGATATGGAAATGACACGATGCATCATAAGCTTGTGTTTAAATGTTGAATGGTCTTTTAAGTGCAAATATGGGATTAAGTGAGCCTGAGGATTTTTGACATCAACCCAGCAGTGCTATTTGGCAGCCTTTTACCCTATAACAATCTCATGTTGTTTGCATGAGCTGGATTTGTTTTGGCAATGTGAACCTTTGTCTTTGATGCCAATAAATCCATTTGAACACAAGTGAGAGAAAAAAGGATGAGAGAGTGTGACACAGAAAGTGTGTTTTTGAGTGTGTTGCATGGGGTTTTCTGGACAGAACATCAAAAACGCAGCAGAGCAACAAGACAGCTCTGTTCAGCTTGCATCATATCTCACACAGCCATGCATACATAGCATCTGCACACTCAAAATCTCTCAGCATAGGCGTAACACAGTCATAAAACAAATCAGCAAATCATTCAGCCATCTCTGATGCAAGGATGCACAAAACGTCAGTGTCCCTTTGTAAATTGCGGTTAATGTGCATGAGAATGGGGGGAGAAAGCGGGGTGAGCAAACACATGAGGGAAAAGGAAGAGACAGATATCGTATCAAAAAAGACAGGGGGAAGTAGTCAGATTTCATTCTATCTTTATTAGGTCCGAGATTTCTACTAGCGGTGTGAGGAATCCATTGTTTTCATTGAGGTTGTTCTTGTTCTGCTTTTCAATCACATTATTTTAGGGCCTTATAGGGTACTCAGATTCACTGTGACCCTGTTACTATGCGTTTAACCGAGAGCCCTACTGCAAACCCTGCACGCTATTTTTGTTAGACGACTTCATGCCCACAACCCAAAGGCTGATGCCCGGAAACTTTCTAAACTTCTAGGTGGGTGTAAATTGTGATTGACAGTTGATGATGAGGCTACAGCAACATGTAAACACATTTTGACATAATGCTAATGCTTTTTGAAGTATATCCAGACACATACTGGTTTTTCTTGGAAATTTGCATATCATAAAGAGTGGACTGTTGACTGTCATAGAGAATTTTATTTTTATCAAATGACTGTTCTATTTTTTAAAGTTTTTTCAGAGTGAATTATTATGCAGTTCCCAAGTCTAATGGCATTTTTCAGAGATGACCTTTTACTTTGTTACATGAAGAAAATAACTGTTGCAATTGCAATTAAAAGGTTGTTGGTTCAACTCTAGTTGCTGATCTTTGTTGTGTATCAAACCCCTCTCTCTTAGTTCAAATTAAACTGTCAAAATTGTATACAAATAATCTTATAAGAACCTGAAATGAAAACCTCTTGCAATTACTGCATACACAGCAATTTCTGTCACCACGGATACAATTTGAATTTAATTGTATCAACAAGTTTATATTATTACCATTCCAAAGCAGGATCATGTTCTTCAACATCATTGTTTCAAAATAGCAAGCCAAAAACAAATGGGTGATGTCACGGTAAGATTACACTGTGTTAAACTTCATGTATTCTTTTGCATTTTTTAGTGAGCCAAACTGGTCTTGCCGGTGATATTTGTCCAGATCCTGGGGTTCCAGAAAATGGCAAACGGATGGGTTCTGCATTCCAGTAAGTTCACTTTATTTCAAAATAATCTGGTCCCTGTCACTCCTTATCATATCAAGTGTAAATTGTGCTAAATAAATCCAGAGTGCCTTTTCAATATGGTGCAGGCGTCAGACACGTAAGACGTGCAGAAATCAGAGCTCTCTCCCTGCAATGAACTGATTGCATTTAGAAGCCACGTAAGTCGTAAAACGATTGCGATGACGAGTAAGGAAGGGCGCTGTACGTTTGGCTGGTTTGAAGTCAGAGCTGTGTGTTGCCAGCAAAAGGCAGATTACTGACAGTTGACTGAAAATACTGAGCCTTGCTGTAGGCTCAACAGAAAACATGCACTCTGTTTACATGGTGGAACCAAGTTTACAAGGTGAGTTGGTTCCCCTCCCACCCTGCTACCTTGTGCAGCATGGAAGATTGGCGCAGGGTTCAGTGGGGAACTAAAACTTGGTACGCTTAGTTCAGCTCTGATAAGGTTTAAGATAGGACTATTTCCACGTCTTCACATTATTGTGGGGTTAGAGACTTTGTGTCTCATGTTTGTTATTTCGTTAGGGAATCTCCTTTAAGCTGAGAGGAAGTGCCACTCTGCCCCAGTTCTGTTTTTGATTTGGTCCAATGAGCATGGAACTTTGGTGACAAAGTTCTGCTTCATTTTCGTGGCGACTGAAGTGTTTTGTGGTGTATGTGTCATCATGAATAATTCATGTCTGTTGGGGACCTGCCGTTACAGCTTGGGCTTTTTAGATGTGAAGCACCTTACATAACTGGCTTGTATAGCAAGCTTGAAAATCTCACATTTGCAGTCTTTTAGATGGGAGTTGTTTAGCGCTTGGCAGGTCAGCTCCTGAGTTGAAAAAAATGCATCGCCTATAGGAAAACAAATGATTACACACACAAGCAGGAATAGAAATTACTCTGAGAGTTTAGATGCTGGAATATCACAGGCACCTGTGCCACCTACAGGCAAAAGGTGATGAGGCTGAAATTTTGGTATGTTATATTTCTCCATATAAATAATAAATATAGAACCTATCCCTATCCCTGCCAGCGCATCACTGGGCCACACATAGACAACCACTCATGTGCACACTCACACCGATGGACAATTTGGAGTGATCAATTCACCTAAGCTCCATGCTTTTGGAGGTGGGAGAACGCCGGAGAACCCGGAGAGAACCCACGCAGACACGGGGAGAACAAGAAAACTCCACACAGAAGGGAATCAAACTTTAAACCTTCTTCCAATGAGCGAGCAGCGCTACCCACTGCACCACCGCACCACCCCTATTTAATTTCAGCCAAGGAAGAAATGCATCATACTGTTGTTTCAATGTGTGTTATAAATCCTCCATATCTATCTTACAAATCACTCTTCGGGTTTTCATAAAGGCCCTTCCTCTGAGAACAAACAACATTCAACGGAGCCCAATAAGGCAGGAACAACACAGCAATTGTATTAGGAGACATTAAAGTCCAGCGCTTAACAATCTTGAAGACGAATGAAACTCTGAAGCATAATACATGAATCCAGTTCTGCCATGTGTGTGTATGTAACCTTTATGTATGTTGCAGGATACATAAAGGTTATCGATTTAGCTGCAAAAACTGATTAAAAGAGAATGGAATCACACACAGAGAATGGGAAGACACTTTCCAAGAAAGCATTTTGACTAATATATATATAAGTCATTTGTGGAGGCGGTGATTATAAATTATTCTCTCCATGGCATCATCTTAAAAGTAGAGAGAGACACATTATTTTATTTCATCAGGAAATAGGCCCTTCTAAAATGATCTCCTCTCCCAATGGCTCATCTACAGAAAGCATCACAATTGTTTCCTTTTGTCGCATAATTATGAGAATCATCACTTTTTTTTTTTTTACATTTATCTGAAACTATTTTCTGGTCAAAAAAGTTTGAGAACATTTCAACAGTAATCACCTTTTTAATCTTCAGCTCCGGGAGCTCGGTTTTACAACTAGAACTCTGCAGGACCATTAGTGTGGATGTTAGTGAAAGGTCATTACCTCCATCTGAGCATTTATGTGTGTTCATGCATGCTGGCCATGATGTGTTTGGTGTGTGTTACAGACATGTTACCTAATCATCATTAAGCACCTGTATGCAGGAGCTGGAGTAGAAATTGAAGTTGAAATGGTCAAATAAAAGGGTCGACAGAGAGAGAAAAACCCCGACAAAAACTCTCGGGCGGTGCAGATATGCAAGATGACTGTAAATGATAATTTTATTCTCAGACAACTGCAATAAAAAATTGCAATTGAAGGTTTTCTTTTGAGAAACTAGCAACAAGAGCAAATTTTTCATTCACTGCCTACGTGTCAACGACACTGTCCATAAAACAAAAAAGCAGAGCGATTTCCGCAAGCTATGTGGCTCTGCTGTGCCTAGCATGGGAGGGAAGCCTGGAACAAGTGCAACTCTCTGCGGCACATGTTTGGCCAGGTGGTAAACTGTGGTGCGCGTCAGCAGGGAAGAGATATTAAGCTCGACAGACACGACACCATGCAGACTTCAACTCTGATGCATGAATGTCCCACTCGTGTATTTGGCACCGGGGAATTGGAGAGAATGAGAAAACCGGGATGATCTGAGCAGCTGATGAGAGAGAAGGTGAGAGAGGTGAGAGGAAATGAGAGCAAAGTACAGGAATGCGTACCACGGAAAGAAGGAAGAAGGAAAGCAGCTACACATCCTATTTGAAGTTCCTGGAGTGAGAGTTCTGTATAGTGAATACTATGACCGTGATTCACACATTGATTCTAAAATGATCTTCATGAATAGCCAAGTTATTTGAATTGTAAACAAATGATGTCAGCCTTATCACAACTACTATCTAACCATAACCATAACAATTGTTGGCATGAAGTGATGCTACGATTGTCTCCCGAAACAGAGTCGGCTCCAGCGTCCAGTTCAGCTGCGATGACAGCTACGTACTCCAAGGATCTAAAAGCATCACCTGTCAACGGGTCACTGACACACTGGCTGCCTGGAGTGACCACAGGCCCATCTGCAGAAGTAGGTTCCGTCATTCATAACATTTTAGGTGTATATGGAACGGAGCTGAACCCTTTTAAAATTAAGCAGAAATCATTTGACCTGCTGGAGCTTAGCCTGAACTCCTTATTGGACTTACAATGAGTGTTTACTTAAGCATAATCAATCACGTCAAGGGTGATTGCTCCAAAGGCAATTGCCCATCAGGTTGTGAATCCTTGCTTTGGACAGATGTCTTCTGCTCTGCTGCAAAATGGGAGACTGCAATACGTCAAACATGCAAGCAGTCACTTCATCGGGAGGATCTCCCTAAGTGTCCACTCCATCTACGCTTGGCAGGTTTTAGTGTCGTTTGAAAACAAAGCTCAATCATTGAAAATAACATTTAGGTAGTGGAATTTCAAAAAAAATGCAATGTTTTTATTTTAAGTTCTTTTCTTTATCACTTTAAAGTTTTGATTTAAATAAAACTATTTCTTATTTTGTAAAAAGAAAAGGCTCTTCAATGCATTTAATGACATGATAATCTATATCTGAACGATCTCCATCTCCATATCTGAGGAAAAGGCTGAAATCTGCCAAAAAATAATCAATTAATATTATCCCTGTAATTTGCATTTTACAGTTTGAATCTGTGTCAAAATCACAATTCATTTTCTGACTGACGGACTAAATACAACGCAGCATGAGTGGCAGCACAAGGATGCAGGGGCTCTCACTGCCTGCGTGTTTACCGACAATACTCCGTTGGGCTTATTGATATACAGCGGAAAAGCCGACAGCTAGTGCAAACACTCGAGAGAATGCGCACGGCAAACACAACACACATCGATGGTGTCCAAAGGACAATGTCAAATAGCTCATAGCTGCGGCAGTACTTGCCTTGAGCTGTGTGAGTCTTTGACAGACGGGCAGTCCCTGTGCTCAGACACACACTATAGGCTCCCTGTCATATCGCATTATAGTGTACTTGTGTTTGTGGGTATGCCTGCTGTGTGGCCATATGTCTGTCTGACTGCAGGAACTTGTCTAACTTCATGATAGGGGCCACTCTCAGTATAGACAGCAGGCATAGAGAGAGGACATGCTAGTGGGAGGGGGGGATTATGTCCACAAATTAGCCTTTGTGCAAAACGTGTTTTCTTTTATACTGTTCATAATTTTACTGCTTTCTTTTTTTTTGTTATCCGGTGACATTAAATCACTAATTATTCTATATGTTTTGCAAAATTGTTTTTAAGTTGACTTATTTTCTATGTGAAAACAGTACATCAAATCAATGACAATACCAGCATGATATTTATACTCTAATTCTTAGGATACATTATTTGAAATCCCACATAATTCTATATTTAAAAGGAGGTCTAAATTTAAGGGAGATAACAAGGAAAGGAAAAAGAGGAGCTGTTAGACGAAAGGCAAGGAGGCAGGCGGAGGTTAAAGATTCCTCTGCCGTAGCTGTGCTGTACTATGTTATCTGCTGTGATCACTCTCCTGGGATTTAAACCTATCAGCCTCTCTCTTTTTTTTCTACTAGGACCTAATGTTAATTAAGAGCTGGTCTTTGGATGAAAATGTTGTGAAAGTGTTTCTGTGTGTCCATGTATGCATGTGTTTGTGTCTACCTGTGTGTTTGTGTCTACCTGTGTGTGTCACAGTGTGCTTCAGCTCTCTTTTCTAATTCATCTGGGGATCTCCTCTCTCTCTCTCTCTCTCTTTCTCTTGGGGTATTTTGCTTCCATGTCTTTCTTGTCTTTTTTCCGCTCGTCTTTCCTCACATTTTCATTTTTCATCCTCTCCACAGTCTTGCCTTTTTCCTTCCTCTCCCTCAAGTCTTCTGACTTTGTCTGTCAACCTGTCTGGATTTGCAAACTTGTTTGCTGCATTCTATCCTTGCATCTCAATCTACCTCCTCACCACCACGGCTGTTCTGTAGAAATTAAAATATTCTTCTTATATACTTCCTTTTCTAAAATGCCACCATTCTTCTCACCCTCCAATGCCAGATGAAGGGCAAATATATGATCAGATGAAATTTTCACTGCAGTGTGATGTGTTGTTGAATAAATCTGACTGAAAATGTCAAGTAAGCCTTTAATATCAATGTCCTCGAGAGTCGAGGGTTTTAAGGGGACCTTTGACACTGCTGTTTTTTCTTTTTTTTTTTTTTGCCCATTGTCCCTTTAAGGCAGTAACACATCTGTGGCTTTATGAGGTACTGAAGACGAGAATTATTACCTTGACTATCACACAGGACCAAATCAATATGGATGAAAAGGGATATTAACAGAAATAAGTAAACAGGTATAAGCTTGCAATTAATGTGTATTAAATTGGTGATGGTAGAAAATACCTGTGAAAGAAAGACATGGAGGGGATATAAGGTGGAATTGATTGATTTTGAAGCAGACAGCATAACTTTCAAAACCTTATGATTGTTTTTTTAATTGTGTCACTCTGTCTCTCAATTTTGCCGCTTTCCCCTGCAGCTCGTACCTGCGGGAGCAACCTGAGGGGGCCCAGAGGAATCATAACGTCTCCGAACTATCCTGTTCAATATGAGAACAATGCACACTGTGTGTGGGTCATCACAGCAATGGACCCCGGCAAGGTGAGCTCATTTTCATTATTTTATTCTTCCTTTGTTCCATTTGGCATTTCAATCAAAATAAGTAGTTTGCGAGGTGAAACAAACGTGTATTGATTTTTCATTGTCTTTACATGTGGTGATCTTAGCAACTCAACGCCCTTGAAGACTGACCTTTACGTTTGGTATTAGTTAGCATTTCTTTCTCTCTTTTTTTTCTGTTAACTTTGAATAATTCCGCTTTCAAATTCGATCAATGATTTAAAATATGGCCAAATTAATGTCTAAAATGCTTCCTCAGAAATTCTTGTCAAAGCTTCCAGCGGTTTTCATTTGAAAGATCTACATTAGATATCGGCGGAGCCCTGAGGATATTATGAGAGAACGTTTCCGCTGTGTTGCTGTGAGACAGAGAATGGTAGAAAAATATATTATTGCATAAATTAGCACTTTTTCTGTGTTTTCACTTTGATTTGTCTAAAATGTTAAGTTCCGAGAGAGAGAGAGAACAGAGGGAAGACCAAGATGGCATGGAAAGCTGCAGCCATGAAGCATAGGAAGAAAAATAGTGCTCAGTATTCAGCCAGCTCCTTCATATTTAAAACGAGAGCACCAGGAATATAGAAAGGGGGAAAAAAGACTGATTGTCCAAGCAGGTACTTGACATGTGACCTTGAAGCATGTCAATGGCGCCTGCTCATCTCTGGGCGACTGACATAGTGGGATGGGCAAAGACAGAGATATGATTGAAAGAAGAGAACAAAAAATTTTAAAAAGGAATAATAGAGAGAAATGTGCTTTCTCTCCTCCCACCACCTGTCTTTTTGACCTTAAAAGAGAAAAATGGTATCCTGACCGAAGCATTTCAATTCTTTTCCCAGTTATAATATATCAAATTTGCATCTGACAGGTGTGTGGTTCTGAATCTTAAGATGTTTTTATTGAACTGACGTCAGCTTGCAGTAACATTCACATATGATCTTGGGTGGGTTTTATAGGAAAGCTATAGTTAAATTTGATTTACTGTCCTTGCATTTAAAAAGGTTTGTAGAAGTGCATATTACAAGATGTTTTGCATGGTGACATATGTCGGCTGTAAAGTGTGTGTGTGAGTTAGTGTGTTGGTATTACTGGAGATTTTAAATGGAATACAATATAATACAGATTCACATATCTTTAGCTGGATGGAACAGATGGAACAGATGGAATCATTTGTATATACTCTGTTTACAGCCTACTCAGGCTCCTGCATGTGTGTTTGCGTGTGTTGAAAGTGCTTGAGGTTTGAGAGTGCTTTAAGAATGTGCTCTAATGACAGATTATCAGCTGCTGACAACTTTGCAAAATATCACTATCTACACAGAGAGAAAGGGAAGGAAAAAAAAATAAAGGCTGTATAGACACGACCAGACGAGAGTTCAGAGACATTTCTTTATACTTTGATCCTCAATCATTACTACCATGTACTAAATGTACATTCCCCCCATGGATGTCTGTGGTCAGTTAAAGTTTAGGGAGTTTGAAGAAGAAAATATAAAGAATATATAGAAATGTTGCACCAATTAAAATTGATAACAGTCATCTCTTTGGAGACAATCTTCTTCTCTTTGAATTCTTGGATTGGGTCTTAAACTTCTGCTCCATTACCTCTTTGTCTCCTCTTCTGTTTGTTTTTTTGATTACCCTTCAAATTCTTAGTAAGCAATTACTCAAGATGATTTGTTTCATCAATAACATGCTATATAAAAGTCTTTTCATTGAATTCTGTGTGCCTTTTCATTGCTTCTTTTTGTCGCATCACACGGACAGGTGTCAAAAAGCCGAGGAGTAATTCTGGCTGGTTGCGCGTCTGTTGTCACCATGTTCGTTTGTGAAAAGAACGATCAATATACTGTAGCTTGTAGCAATCTGGTAGCCTGTCAGCAAAATGTGTGTGCTCTTATTGGTGTGTGTGTGTTATTAGTTTTGTAAATATGTGCACACATATCAGGCACCTTGTGATATAATGAATGTTTACTGTCTGCCCACTTAGTTGCTAACTGCCAGACCTTGTGAAAAATGTTATAGACTAAACTGTCAAACTTCAGATTGTAGAGAAGAGCGACATAGATGTGCACTGGGGGGAAAAAGTCATTGAGTGGTAGTTTTGTGTGTTAGTAATTTGATTCATCAGCATCAAGCAGATAATTCTATTGTTCAAGTTTTGCTCATGCCTGAGTGCTCACACACACACACATCATGAAACGCATCACCACACATGCACATTAAGCCTAATCATTGCTGTCCATTTCTGTCTTTTTCCTGATGAATAATTAGTGTGTGTGTGTGTGTGTGTGTGTGTGTGTGTGTGTCTTCTATTTGAGGATGGGTTGTGCTTTTTCATGCATAGATCATCATAATTTTAGTGTTGGCAGGACATCAGATTCGTCAGATTTTGTTAAATGCACTTGAAATTTAGAAACTAGGGAGAAAATAACCAATGATGACCTTCGGCAGCTCAGGTTACGATCTTAAGCTGCGGTTTAACAGAATTGAATTACATTTTGGGGTTTAATCATGTATTTATTTTATCTGACTCAGTGGGGACGTTCATTCATTTGCTCAAACTACTTCTCCTGTGAGGGATGGTCCTGTTGGAGCTGGAGCCTATGCCAGACGATTTCACTGTCTGTCTATGCCTCTCTACCAAAAGAGGCCATTTATGATGATTCAGACATTTTAATTTTGTGAACTAGTAGTACATTTTAGGTTAGAGCTTCAATATAAAACTTTGTGGAATCAATGAAAGATAAGTCAAAAGTCATTTCTGGCCTGCCCAGTCCTACGGTACATCTCTGTGTATCACTGAACAGCTTGGAATGCAGTTTCACAGAGCTGTCACACAGCTGTTCTGCAAGCATAGTATGCAGTTCATTTTTATAAACTTTCCAGCCAACAGGTCAATGGCGCTCAAAGGTGCTGTAACACCTCTGCAAGGGAGTTATTACATCAGACGGCGGCCATTTACTTTCTAACCACTTAAAGCAAAGGTCACCTCGGGACCAGACTCCAACACATAAACATGGCACATCTGGATACTTGCAGGGTATGACCAATGGGCTGCTATCCATGCAGTCTATTTTTAGATTTACTGGTACTTTATTTGGCCCACAAAGAAAATCACTTGTCGCCATATAACAACATTTCAGACAATAACCAAGCTAAATAAATTAATATATAGTCCCAAGTTACATTCATTACCATAAACCCTACACCTCATGCTGCATATGAGACAGTTTATTATAGTGGATATGCTTTGACCTTGTTACTAGCATTACCTATGAGGAAATTGATCTCTTGTTGCTATATTTCAAGCATTTCAGTCATTCTTCCTTTCATGTCTGACTTCCCCTCAGCTAAAATCAAATATATGCAGCAACAGTTTTACTGACTGTGGTTATTCCTGCACCGTATATCACATGCAAGATGCTAATATATGTGCTTTAGTCTAAAACTGAAGCTGCTCCCCATGGCTTCAGTTTTCAGATGTGAGGGAGGCAAAGTGGTTGTGATTTGCTGGTGTCTGGTTCAAAGGCATACGGGACAATAACAGGTTTCATCATGTCTTGTGTGACATCAAATTTCAACAAAAATTCAGCATTTCACCAAATTGAGCTACTTCTTAATGTCGACTTTCGTCACAAGTAACAAACATGTAGTCTTCTGTCAATAAATGATCTTTTATAAGTATGCGGTGGTGCAAATGGTGGAATTAGCCAGATGTTTGTTCAGATTCACTTTAGACACATAGTAGGATATTTGCATGGTGATAAGTTTTACTACTCAAAGTTTTAATAACTTCAGAATTGTGGGTTTATACTTGTGGGGTGTGGTGATATCGTGGTGAAAAGGTCATGCCTGTACTGTCTGAAAGCATCACCGAGTCACCCCGGACAGACGTTAATAAAACATACACTCTATTTGCACATTGAACTGCAGAATAATAGCTGAGATGGTTCGACACCAGCGGCAGACACTGAGTACAGGCTTTTATTTGCTGTGACTTTATGTACAAACCAGCAGAAACATTTCCATCACTTTCTTCCCTGCTGTGGCTCTACCCTGAGGAGGCCCTAAAACTCCCAGCGTCACAATTTGACTTGCTGATTGAAGACCTTTCACTGTTGGTTTTGATTGCATGCTGCTCTTGATGCTTAGTCTCTGTAGCTGCTCTTACCTGCTCTGCTGCTGTCTAATGACCTCAGTTAGAACGCTGAATACATCCCTTCTTTGAAGGGATGCACACTGTTTCTGATATGAGACCTGTGCTGCACCAATTTTGAGGAGCTCTGAAAAAATAATGAGCACTACAGTAACTGAATAATGTGATGCAATCAAAAGAAAGCATAACACAAATCTGGAGTCATCTAACTGAAGGCAAATTTGTGTTTACTGCCAACACTGTCTCGGTTGGAGATTTGTAAAGGGCGAGATTACACTCGCAGCCCTTTATTTCTGTTGTGGTTGATTCCTTCCTTCCTTTGAGTTGCTTTCTTTTTTTGCTTTAGAAAATAAAGAAGCTAATCTAATGTAGTTTGGGATGGCAGGCTGCTCCTAATGCCTTTCTAAATGAGCCCATTTGGATCTATCTATTGAAGAGCACTGAGCTTCTTGATAATGACCTAAGTGTGATAACGCTTCAGTTCCTTCCTTGAAGTCTGATGACACTACAGATTCTTGCTTGACTGTCCTGACACAAACTTACACTGAACAAAAATATAAACTAAACCATTTCTAATCACATTTCCACAAGTTCATTAAAAAAAAGCTTCTTCATTTGAAAAAGGACTATTTATTCCAAAAGGTGTGTGTGCTTGAGTTTGTTTACATCTCTGTTTTTGAGTACTTCTTTGTCTCAGATAATCCAAAACTGCAGATTATCCAGCCTGATTATTGCACAGGAACGGCTCTGGATGAATTTTCTGATCTGGATTTTCCCCCTATGGAGCTGTGGAATGATGCAAAATTACTGAATGTCAGCAGGAACTATGATTTCAAGTGCAGCAATGTTACACAAACTGATCCAGTACATCCCAAAAACGAGATTTAAAGTTAACTTCAGCTTTATTCGTAAGCCCTGAGCATAGTTGTCGGTTGTACCGTAGTACATTAATGCAGTTGGCTGAAGGTAATTGCTGCTATGCCAAAAGTGTGCTGTGTGTGTTTTGCTAATCCTGCTTACCCTTAGTGACCATCTTCTCAACCGGCAGAAGCACGAGTGTACTGAATATTCAGAATAGATACATGCAAGTTTAGAGTTTTAAGCTGTGGCAAGTCCAATTTGAAGTTATAGCATCCAAAATTGCAACTTTATAGTGCAAACATGCCACATAGACAAGCTCACGAGCAGACTTGGTGGCTGAGGTTTCACATTTAGTAATTATATACCTGGAAAAACAACAATAACATCCTAAACAGTTTAAAGCCTGCCAGTCAGTCTGTGGATCTACAAGTTTTTTTTTTACTCTGATCTGCTTCACTTCTTCCCTTTATGTACTCGAGCTGCTGTACCATCTTCACAAAGACATTTACCTCACTGTCACAAACACATTCTGCAACAGCATCTTATTTTTCCACTTACTGGCTTCATATCCTGCTCTTTCCTGTTGTAGTTATGAATCATGCACACATTATTTTTCCAATATATGATATTTTCCCTTATGAAAAACAGGACAAAAATGCACACACACACACTCAGTCCTAAACTGTTTAGGTATTAAAAATCTGACTAATGTTTGACAGCGAATAAGTGGTTTCCTTTATGAACTATTATTCCTGAGTTTTTGATGTAATCAGCACTCCTGAAAATGGATAATATATTGTGTCCTGGTTTAGAAACGTCTAACAGTGATGCTAATGTAGATGATAAAATCTTAGGAGACACATCTGAGACATTGAGACCCTTCAGGTACTCTGGAAAGGATGATATAAAAATACATAATGCACCATTTTTTTTTTATATTCCCTGTAATTTGCTGTTAGCCAAGGGTTAGTAACTCATAATATTGTTTTGCATATTCCTCCCATTATTTGTAGCCATTTTGGAAAGAATAAACATTGCCTGAGGCTGCAACATTCACTGTAATAAGGTAGTAAAACGTGTCGCATGAGTATGAGCCTGATATTTATGAGTTGTTTGAATTTAGGATACTGATGTCAAAAACAATCAGTGAAAAACATATTTTAGTTTTTATGCATATGAGATTGAGGGCAGTCATGCATTCAAATGTTTCAGTGCATTTCTACAGTTACAGTTGATTTCTATGGCGAGCTGCTTTTACTCCAGGATCCTCCATATCCATATATTTGCTTCATTTAAAAAACTAAAAAATGGCTGAAAGCTTAAGCTCCTCTAACACGCCAGAAACAAACTGACTGGTTTTCGGTATGAACCCATGCCCTGTGTTGTCAAAGAGATGATCTACAGCTGATAAATAATAGACAGCCGGTATTATGGCCTTTAGAGGGCACGGTGGATCGATGATCCGGTTCTGTATGCATGCAACTACCGCTGCGAACGTGACCGCGAGTAACACATTTACTATTCTATTCATCAGTGTCCAACGGCAGACGAGTGTTTTCAGGGAGCAAAGTGTGTTACTCTCTGAGGCAATCTGTGTAAACTCGGAAAAGTAAAAGATGACTGTAAAGGATGCTGGTGCTGAATGCAAGAGGGTAATTTCACCTCCGTTCTATTGCTCAGCCTCTCTGTATCAAAGCAGATTATTTTGAGAAACTGATGAATGTGTCACTGTGTAATTAATAATTCTATTATCTATATGTATGTCTGTCTCTGCTATTTACAGCATCTCTATTTATTTTTTCATAGAAATAACTTTCTGTGAATCAAAACTCCGATTTTGATACCATTTCCAAATCCTGGCAGGAATGAATAATGAATCACTTTCACTTTGTGATGTCTCTACATTTGCCCCTCCATGTTTCTGTCTATACGTGTTCAGTGGTTCGCTGTTTTGTCCCATTCTTCTAGGTGATGAAGCTTTCTTTTGAGGAGTTTGACCTGGAAAGAGGATACGACACGCTGACTGTGGGGGATGGAGGGAAGATAGGAGACACTCGGAGGGTGCTCTATGTGTAAGCGTTTTCTCTCTCTCTCTTTACGACATTCCAACCAACGTAGCTGTCATGTTCACACCCAACACTCATCTTGTGTTCGGTGCAAATGTAATTCGTTGCAGCCATTGACAAGTGTGAACGTTTTTTTAAACTTAATAGATAATAAGTATTTCTAATCCTCTTTGTTCTTTATGTTAATACAGTATATACTTTTTATTTTTGATGTGTGTTTGCTCATGTGCCTTTTTATGCAGACTTACTGGTTCCAGTGTCCCTGACCTCATTGTTGGCTTGTCCAATCAGATGTGGCTGCACCTGCAGTCAGATGATACAATCGGCTCTGCAGGGTTCAAGGCGGTCTACGAAGGTATGGCCTTGTTTAGGGTGAAATGGCTGCAGTAAACCTTTTGGCGAGACCTTTCTGTCACCACCCCTCAGTCACACACATGCTTACAAACAGATACATCAGCTGTTGTAATGAAGTGTGAAAGTCATAGTGTTGCTGAGGTGATGATTAAGCAGTGCACAGAATTGTCGCTGGTCCGCCCTCCTCTATGGATGTGAGCGGGTGTGCGACTGTGCATTGCAAGATGATAATGAATGAATTATGACTCAATCAGCTGATCGTTTTGCTTGGTTGTTTTTCACATTATGCCAAAGCTGACACTAATATAGAGATAAAGATTGCGACACTCACAGTAAGTAAAGGTGAGACTGAGAAACGCAGAAATATGTCCCGCTAAATGCCTATTTTTTCAGAAGAGTCCATTCATTTTATTCATGTGTTTGATTACATACTGCATCTGGCCAGTGTAGCTTGTAGGATAAAGTTGAATTCAATGGAAGCGCACTAAATTGAATTCACTTGAGACAAAGAGGGGAAACTGGTAGAGAGAGAGAGACTGGTAAATTTGATAAACACAGAGAGAGAGAGAGAGAGAGAACAAGAAATTGACAGAGTGGGACAGGAGGAAAAAAGGCAAATTGAGTAAGATGAGAAATTGTCTCAAAGAGAGCGAGCGAGTGGGTGGGACAAAGGTTGCGCTCTTGTTCTGCTTAGCTATGTATGATTCAGTGATATTGCTGACAGTGTTGTCCTGGGTCAGTCGCTGATTCAGTGAATCATAGTGTAGCTTCAGAAACCTGTGTGTGTGTGCCCGCGTGTGTGTGTGTGTGTGTCGTCCTTCATATATACTGTATTACGGTTGCGGATATTACACTGGTCCGCATTGGAAGGAATAAAGAAATAAACAGGACACAAACAAAGGGTAGTTCATGACCTCTAGATGACCTTGTGCTTTTAGTGTTTTCCACAGGATATCAAACAACCGCCAGTGGTGTGTTTAGGGACTGTTCCTGGACGTGTGTATGTGATGCTGTCACATTGTGTAAAGTCACAATGTAACACACTTTGATCAGTGTCAACCCCCGAGAGCTTTCAGTCCTACAGGAAAACTCAACATATGTGTATCCGTCTTGATTTGGACTGCTGTCACTACACATTTACACTTACACTTTTTAATCTCTGCATGTGTATGTTTTATTCTTTCCCGATGGCATTTTTTTTTTGTCAAAATAGCAGGGACGCTTGTGTGTGTGAGTTTGTGTGCCTGCTTATTACCTCCGTAGAGACGGAGGTTATGTAATCGTGTGTTTGTCCGTCCGTCCATTAGCAAGGTAACTCAAAATGTTATAGACAGATCTTGAAAAAACTTTCAGGTAACAGTTGGGAATAAATAAAGAAAAGGTTGTTTGGTCTAAAACTAATACACTCACATTGAAAAAGTTTAATCAACTCAAAAGAGACTTATTGAACAAACAGTAGTTCCAACCACAATGATAAAAGCAGTTCATTAAGATGGACCACACACATGCCTGACTCTTCTTTAAGTATTCAGTTCTTGTGGGCTGTACCATGAACTTCGGCACATAGACTGTTCAACACACACACACACACACACACACACACACGCATATGTTGCTCACCTTGAGATGTATTTGCCCAAAGCGAATCCAGGAGCATGGTGGAACATGCGGTAAAGCCAAACAGGAGGGATAAGGAGAAGTAGTGGATACAAATGTGGATAAAATGGGAAAGAATGGACTCCAAAAGTCAAACTTGTTTGTAAGCCCATTCTGTAATGTGACACACATTAAATGACATTTAAACATTGGATTTTCCATAAATTCTTTATGTTTGGACATGTCAAAGGAGAATGTCTGAATAATCATATCTGCATAACATTAACACCACTTAAAAATCAATATGCAATTTTTTTTTTTGACCTTTCACCCAATCTCACAGTCAACAGACAACCTCTTATTTGAATGTCACCTGTTGCATGTTGACATCAGTTATCAGCTTTGAAACAGAGCTGTGTATGTCATGTCTGTGTCACAGAGATTGAGCGAGGTGGCTGTGGAGATCCCGGAGTGCCGGCCTTTGGGCATCGTAGCGGGGATCGCTTTCAACACGGGGATGTGCTGACCTTTTTCTGCCAGTCGGCCTTCGAACTAGTCGGGGAGAGGACCATCACGTGCCAGCATAATAACCAGTGGTCCGGCAATAAACCTAGTTGTGTCTGTAAGTATGCCCTCTCTTTTTGTTCACGTTTATCTGGATGGTTGTTCTTATTCTTTTGTTTTTCATGCTTAATCAGTTACAGAAATCGTTCTGTAGCTCCCTTTCACCTTAATCTGCCTGTATTTCTTTTTTTTTCCTTTCTGTTTTTAGTCTCATGTTTCTTCAACTTCACGGCTCCATCAGGGACTATACTGTCCCCGAACTACCCAGAGGAATATGGAAACAACCTGAACTGCGTCTGGTTGATTATCTCTGAACCAGGAAGTCGTATTCATCTCCTGTTCTCTGACTTTGACCTGGAGCCGCAGTTTGACTGGCTGGCAGTAAAAGATGAAGGTAACTGGGGTTTTTTTCACTTTGTGTTTTTTGTTCTACACTACAAATGTTTACTACATTATATTTATTTTTATTGTACGTAAATTAAAAGCTGGACTGGCGTATATAACTGACCAAGAAAAATGCTATATTAATTTGGACAATTTGGTGTAGAAAGAGAATAAAAATCAGATTGGATGGATGGATGGATAGAATATATGGAGCTTTAACTAACTAACTGTGTGGCCCTCATTGAATAGTTCTGTTCAGACTCAGATAAAGTTGTAATATGACTGATTAATGGATTCAAGATTAATGGTTATGGTATGTTTCTATAAAAATTTAACATATTTGGTAAATTCTGAGTCGAGGCAGGTGTATTCACGAGATCTATTCTCAAGTATCACTTATTCTTCACATCAGTCATGAGTGGCATTTTCTAATATTCTGTCCTTAAATAATACATTTAAGTGCTAAATTATTGGCTATTTCTTATCCTTAGATCCTTATTAACAGCACTTTTCTTGTAATGCAGCCATTGTGATGGCCAATAATTCATTGCTGGGACTTTAAAAAATCCATACATGAAGAATTGAAGCTAAAAAGAGCCCAAAAACATGGAGAAGAAAATCAATTTGTGTCTCAACCTTGTCCCTCATGACTTTCTTATCCTTTTTATTCTGGGTTAATAGAACTGTGACGTACAAACAAATGACAAACTAAAGTGCAACCATAAATCCCCTGAGCTGAGCTGAGAAACAATACCATGAAATACAGCCTTAAAAATCGAATAAAGCTTTGAGGGACATTTTTGAACACAATTTACAGTGGAATGGGTCATATAATCAAAAATACATTGCTGTCATCTAACAGAGAAGACCATTGTGATAGACAGCTATAAAATACTTTTTATTTAAATGTCTTTCCTCAGATAAGACAATGTAGGTCTTCATCACGCTTTCAGCTATTGTTACCTTGACTCTCTTTCCACTCGTGTTCTTTTACCGAGCTTTCGGTTTGCTGAAGATCAATGAAACTGTCTGTTTTTCACTCGTTTGTTACGTAGCTTATGTAAGTCTAAGTGGAAGGCAATCAAAATAAAAAATAAGTCTTCTTGTGGGAGTGCTGCTGAATAATCTCCAACATCAAATTAGCGTTATTACTGAAGTGTTGTTGAAGCTCCTTCTCTGTCCCTTGCAAGATTGTCAACACATGCTTTGTTCACTGTACCTTTTGTAGTTGGAATCATAAGAGGTTTGGAAAGTTACTTTCAGTCAGCTGTATGAACTTAACAGTGCAATTTAAAATTTGTGTGACTCACACTTCATTTTGTAATCTCTCTGCAAACAAAGTAGGTCTGATGTCTTCCAATTTCGCAAAAGACTTGGTTTTAGATACCAGGGAAGCTTCTATTTATGTGTATGAGCCTCAAAGACATCATTGAATAGACCAGAACACAGTTTACTAAGTGCGTCCATGGCCCTTAGTGAATGAATGCAGGAAATGTTGTTTGTAAAAGGGCCAAATGACCACAATGAATAATTACCAGTGCAGGCATCTCCTATCCATGCAAAGCTGCAGGTGTTTTCTGATGAATCACAGTTCCTGCTGCAGCACCAATCTGCTAAACTCATGGTGGGCCATTAACAACAAGAAGCATTGTGTTAGTCCTGGCAGTGAACTCGAGTTGCGCATGCCAGTAGCTCATCGGCATCAGTTCACATTTATAATCAACATTCACATTTGAAATAAATTCCCAATCACATTCAATCAACACAATAAGGTGGTCTTTATAATCGCTCTATCTTTCACACTTATGCTTAATCATTATGGCTCTGCTGCTGGTGGTTGATCTATTTATTTCTACCTCCTACAGACCGCTGTAACTGTCTGTGGCGATTGATTTCTCCATAAACCACCTCAGCCTCCTCCTGTTCAAGTCCTTATTACCATATGTGGGGAGGGCATTTCTCTCCTTGTGCATTATGTATACTTCTCACCAATATGGGCCTGCTGGGCTCTGTTTTGTGTTGCCTTTTAGGGTTTCATTACGCTCCCGACTGAATCTGTTGCTCCCAGCTGGATCATTGGAGTGCACCCCCCAAGAACAGAATGTATTCTACCAAATAAAAGTGCATTGCCTTTTTTTTTTTTTGCTTTCCACTGAATGGTCTTGCGCTGTGACACAAATGTCTCGGACAGGAATGGGGTGATTCATGTTTACAGCTGTACAAACCAGTGGAGGGAGTTGTAATGGTTTCTAGGCCATTCAATTGGTGTACAGTGTGTTGTTTAATACCTGGAAAGAAATGCCTCAATGCTCGAGAACACCTTAGCATAGCCGCACACTCAGTCACTCGTTCCAATCATGTGCCCCAAGGAGATGATGAGTATTTGATGGGAAAGATAGTTCCCTCTTCATTGGTGACAGAATTGTCTGGGAGTTCCCAGCAGGGCTCATGTTGACTCAAGACATTATTAGGACTAAATCCAGTCCAAAGCAAAACTGAGCAGCACTTCTCAGGAAAATGAGTATACTGTATATTACAGACACAGAATTGAAATGAGTTTTTGAATATTGTTCTCTGGTCTCATTTAGGTTTGTCAGACCCGATGACATTTGGAACCTTCTCAGGAAAAGATGTTCCATCACAAATCGCCTCCAACGGACACATAATGAGGCTGGAATTTCAGTCTGATCACTCTAATACTGGAAAAGGCTTCAATATCAGCTACACCAGTATGTATCGCCTACTTACCTAGCAGTTTATTCTCTGTTACAGCTTGTTTTCTGACTTTATAAACAGTCATTAAATTTGAGTTGCTGAAACTCAAGCAACTGGACTCGGTTTTACAGTTTGGCGATGTTTTGTGTCTCATTTTAGAGGCTCTTTCAGTTCTAATTGATGGGGAACATAAATGTTTACAATCTTCTGACATTGCTAAGACTGACAATCATTAACGTCACATGATAAGTCAAAATCACTTTTATTAGTTGTTGCAGTTGTTGGGATTCAAATTACTGTAACAACTATAAACCTTCAAAATATCTGGCATTGCAATGTTGTTTCTTCGATTTCCAGATTTCTTTATAAAAACAGGTGCACAAGAAAGAAAACTGGATGTAAATGAGCAACATACATCATCAAATGAATTCAGACTTGAATTTGTGTTTGCATGCTGCATCAGAGCACCACTAGGTCGCTGTTTATAAAACAAATATATAAAAAAAAGGATTCCTCATATTTATGTGTGACGAGCTAAAGCGATAAAATCCCCAGGTTATCTTTGTGGAGTTTTAGACATGCACTAGCTCTGGGAAATATTACCCACTGAAGGCCATTCAAGCACAAATACACAATGCAATAATGGGCTGAGGCTCATTGTACACTCGGTAGATGAATAATACAACAGCCATGAAACCTGCTAACTGCTAATCCCTTCATCTGTGCTGACTGTTTTTGCCTGAGCGATGTGTTGTCTAGTTAAGCCTGTCCTGTTGTCAACCTGACGACCAGAGTCTGTCAGTCTTGCTGCTCGAAGCTGAGGCTGACTGATTATAATCAGCCATGAACATTATCCCCTGCATGATCTAATCTGTAGTGTTTAATCACCGTTATTCCATATTTCTCCTTCCTCTTTGTCCCTGCCATTTTCACTTCTTAAGAAAGTCTTAAGCTTCTTAAAAATCTTCTGTTCTGCTCCAACAATTTTTCATCTTAAGAGCTCTCTGACAGGGCAAAGATGCTTCGTGAATATCTTTATCTGTCCAGGAGCTATTCTTAAGTTTGACAAGAACTTCTTTGATAACACCACAATTCTAAGAATTGCATCATGCGAATAACATAACCGCTCTGTACTGGAGGTTTTTATGAATAGTAATCTGAGGAAATAATGGTTAGTGCAAAATTATACCAAAATGCACAGTTTTCATTAGAAGAAATCAAGGTACAAGGAAAAAAAAAAACCTCACCCTAAAGGGACAGTTCACCCAAAATTGACATATTTTCAAGTGTCTTCATGACCTGATTACACAATTCAACTTCATAGATCATGATGAGTGTAGGTTCATGTAGGAATATGTGCAAACGCTCTCCCTTGAAGATAGGGCCCTTTAATGCAAAATTCTCAGTATACTTGGTCGAGTTAAACAATTCCTCATTCTCTTTGTCTCAAACCTTATCTGTTTTCTCTTTTCTCAATTCCATCATATTTCTTTGCATTTCTCTCTCTCTCTCTCTCTCTCTCTGTGTGACCAGGACCCCCCCCCAAGCTCTTTCCCTGAAACATTCCCAGCATAACTATCCCCCTCCCCTGAGTTTACACATACAATTTGAATATTTGTGGTACTTATATTCTTGCAAAACACGTCTGCAAAAAGCATTTCTTGCCATCTGTCAGTATTTGCAATGTATTTTTGGGCCTGCAATTACCTTTGTCGCTCCTCTTTGTCCCTTTTGTTTGGTTTCTCTCTCCACTCTCATTTCCTCTCCATCAGTAGTTAATCAACCCGAGGCACGTTCAATCATTCCGCGTGTGCTGGGTGGGATCGGGTTAACCTCTGGAATAAGGATAATATAAGCTAAACATGACAGGGTTGAATCCACATGACGATAATTCCATTTCCGTATTTCCATATCAGTGGAGTGATACAGCCATGCTTTTCAAACTTCTTCCCTTTGTAGGACACATTTCAGGTATTTAAATACTGTGTGTGTGGGGGGGGGGGGACATCATTGTTCAAAATATTAAAAGACGCATTTACAGTAGTACCTCAGCTTACGAATGTCTCTACATCCGAAAGTTTCAGGTTACGAAGTATCTGAATGGGAAAATATTGCCTCTCGTTACGAAGGCGTTTCAGGATACGAAGTCAAAAATAGCTGCTTGTAGCTGCTCTGCCATTGGCTATCGCCTAAAATCTGCCTGGCAACCCGTTGCGTATGCGTGTATCCCAGCATGCTATTCGTGTCACCCGGAAAAAGTGTTGACAAGTCGGGCTATTGCTCATTATGATGACGTCTGCCTCGCACATTTCCGACGGATTGTCAAAAGCCGGCAAAAGCAGACGTCATTGGATCAGTTTTTCAAGAAACGCGAGGCAGAAAACACCGCAAAGGACCAGTAAACAAAGAGGACAAAAAGTAACAGCTAACAGGTAGATTAATATTTAAAAAAAATATCATAATGTAGCGTCCGTCGGACGCTGGAATAAGCACACGACGGGTAACTCTCCCTAACTCCCGCAGCTCTCCCGCAGCTCTCCCGTTCTCCTCCTCCTCCTCGCGGCACCCCCCCACACACACCGCCCCTCCTCTCTGGATGCCTTTGCGGACTCTCTGCAGCGTAGGAATAATGAACACTCCTAAAACATGAACCGTTACAATACTTTTGCGGGGCTTGGAACGGATTAGTGCATTTACATTCAAAATGCGTCTCTACTTACGAAGTTTTCACGTTACGAAGCTACTCCCAGAACGGATTAAATTCGTAAGGAGAGGTACCACTGTATTTATTTTTCCTCTCTATTATTTTTCTCATTTGCTATCTGGTCATTCAGTTTCAAAGTAGTTTCTCTTTCTGCCTTATGGTCTGTGCAATCTATTGGTGCCTGTTCTGATGTACCTCCATCTGCTTGCTCTCTTTAGCCTTCGGCCAGAATGAATGCCATGACCCAGGAGTTCCTATCAATGGTCAACGATACGGTGACCAGTTTCTGCTCGGCAGCTCTGTGGCTTTTCGCTGTGATCAGGGATTCATTAGATCACAGGTAAATAAGAGATAGCTCTCTGAATCAAATATGTTATTACTGACACGTTGAATGCAGACATGTTTTAGATGCACTAACAATAGTGGCATTAACCATTGTATTAGAAGTTGTTGGTGTTGCACTGAATGTAAAATACACATCAAATGCTTAATCCCCCAAACATAAAAAGAGAGAAAGAGAGAGAGCCATTGCCAAGAGGAGGAAGACAACTCCGCCACGATAAGTGATGAAACTTTCTGACTGGGATTTCGTGGCATACGTGTGGGACTCGTGTCGACATGCCCATAATCCCAGAGAGAATATGTTGCAGCCAGGAGCTAATCCACTGTATTAGCCAGCTGCCACACTTTGCAGAATCAGAAACAGTAAGCACTGTTAGACAACATGTCATATACAGAGAGCCGAGGGACAATGCCCTCATTTGGGCTGTCGCCTTCAGGACAGTCAGAATCCACTCCGTGAAGATCCTCATCTCTCCAGTCGGTATTGTATTGTAGATGACTTGTAATGAACATCTGAACACAATAGCTGAATGAAGTCCATTCTTACCAAAAGCCTATCACGATAATTACTTAATTACAATTAAAACCTACACGTTGTTCCCTAAATCACGAATGCCGTCAGTGTTTACAGTGAAAGAAGAAATCATAATGCCAGATAGGCCACTTGACACATGGAGTGGATTATATACTATGCACAGTAATATAAAGACATGAGAATTACAAGGGCAATAAAACAGAGCTAAAAGAATGTAATTCAAAGATGTCATAACTGTCCCTATCCTCCTTCCTTGGGATGTCTGAGGCTCTGACGCTATCTAGTGATCTTCCCTTCTCCCCAATGGTCACTACATTGTGAGAAATTATAACCCACATAAACACACTGTGGCATTTTTACGATGATTGACTAGTGCTCCCTTTAGATGAAGAGTTGAGGAATGCTAAATTAAGTACATATGCTATTCCTATTCTGCCTCAATTTACCTTACATTATTAATTAATCCAGACCAGGACACACATTTATTGGTGCCACGAACACGGCGAAGCCATGAAAAAGCCAGCATATCAGCACTTTGTTAACTGCAAGGCTGGCATGTGGTACCATTGATACATTCATACTACTGATAGTTCATGAAGTACTGCGTGGTACTGTAAAGTTAATAATGCCTTATTTTCAGTCATGTATGAAGTGATAATTCATGTGTACCGTTACCATTACTGTATTTGTAATATTTAGAATTATGTTACCCTATTATCTCATTTGTTCTGAATTGTTATAATCATATACCTTATAACACATTACCTTCATATAATACATTCATATACTGTATGCATTAATGCTGTATTTACAGGGATCTGATCAGGTCACTTGCATCATCCAGGATGGAAATGTAATTTGGTCTGCTGCCGTGCCTCGCTGTGAAGGTAAACAAACTGTGCACGCAAACCATTTATGCTCAAGGATGGCCAATCATTGAAACTGCTCAACCTGCAGGAATATAGGGGTGACAAATCATCTAGCTACTTGGCTCCCTCCGTTATGCTTAAGTGTGCTGTTCCACCTGGTGTCGAGATTTCCTCCTCTAATTGCTTTAGCCTCAAGCATGCCCAGCAAGTTTGTATGCAGCTGTTCTCACTCAACTATTTTCTTAAATGAGATTCACTTTTTGATTTCTGGGATTCTTGCTAAAATTAAATTAAGGCAGACACATATCGTGCCGATCTACTTTCACACATAAACATTTCACCTCCACAAAATGTAACGCACTGACCGCATGCTACATATTTAGTTCATTTATAGAATTAACTAAATATAAAGAATAAATATGTTGCTATTTCGACACCTTTTAAATAAAAATGATAATTTGCCTCTGAGTATTTGCAGTCTTTCATGAATCCCTCCATCTTGTTTGTATTGTCTAAAGAACGCTATCGAATATTGCCTGGTGTTAATAAATTGGATGGAGGAGACAATCTAATTGAATAGGGTTGTCACATTATTAAATATGGAGTCTGGGAAAATGTTATCTGTCCCGATAGATAGGAAAGGATAATTATGTGTTATTTCTGGAATGACTTATTTCTCTTGCTCATCTGATCTATGAGTTATATCGTTTCAGTTCCCACAGAATGGGGACAAGGAAAGCTTTATGTTTTTTCTAATCAAGGTGCTGAAAGTTTAGAATTATGAGAGCAATTAAAATGGCAAAGGCATCAGATACTTGAGAAGTTTTGGAGAGTAAAGCATGAAAGATAAGCTTTTGGAAAAAAGAGACAGATGATATACAGATCACGAGCTTTGTTTTTTCAAGCCTCTATATTAAATAAAGGAAATAAACATTATTTACATTCGCAGAAGTGTTAATGTTAGTGCATTTTAATTGTTATTGATTTGAGCTCTTAAGTCAACAATAAGTAATTTTCTCCTTCTAGTATGCGATAATTGAGATATAATGTACCATCTACCAACCGCTGACTTTTGTTAGAGGAATTAGGAGCTTTTGTTTTAACATATATTAACATTTAACATGTTAATATATATACTGCTCCCCCATTAATTATCATGTCCTAATTATTTCTTCTTTTTTTTCAAACATGAGCAGCTCAAATTGTTTACTGTAGCATTCAGTCAGTGCGTTACATTTTGTGGCGGTGAAATGTTTATGTGTGAAAATGGGAAAATCCTAAAGGATTACAGAGCTAAAATAAATTGAGCAGATGATGAATTTGCTACCTAAATGTGATACGAGCTTTGTGCTCATGCACACCAGAGCTACTAAGAAACAAAAGGTGATGAATGTGCCTCGCTGTGGACGTGTGTGCTTATTTCCCTGCAGCGCCATGTGGAGGCCACCTTACAGCTCCTACTGGGGTTCTGCTGTCTCCAGGCTGGCCATCCTTTTATAAAGATTCTCTCAGCTGCCAGTGGGTGATTGAAGCACAGCCGGACCATGCTGTCAAGATACACTTTGACAGGTTAGAGACTTGAGAGTGGATGGTATTGAGGAATGCCTTGATCAAGTTTGCAGATTTTATTTTAATATGAATATGCAGGAAACAAAATCAATCAATACTTCAATACTATGGTCTATGGTACGTATTTCAAAGCATTTGCTGCTGATATCCTATTTTTTGTTTAGGCAATAGCTTGTATTTCAGCATATATACAGATGATTTTTGCTATTATATGGCAGGTTGTTGTTCATGTTTGTTTTTCTAGGTTCCAGACTGAGGTCAACTATGACACACTGGAAATCAGGGATGGCCCCTCCACCTCCTCTACCCTAATCGGCGAATTTCACGGCACCCAAGCACCTCATTTCCTGATTTCCACATCCAACGTCCTGTTCCTCTTGTTTACCACAGACAACAGCCGCTCAGCTGCGGGCTTCAGCATCAGATATGAAAGTAAGGCTGATTGACTGACTGATAGAAATGATTTCTAGAAACACGTTCCGTTGCTCACAAGCAACAGTAAGTAATTACCCCACAGGCACATCCAGGATACACACACTCTTGACTCTTCTGCTATTGTTGCTTGTTTTGATGTGACTCACAGGTGTGAAAATGGAGTCAGATTCTTGCCTTGATCCTGGCATCCCAGTGAATGGTCGTCGGCATGGCAACAACTTTTCCATTGGCTCCCATGTGTCATTTACATGTGACCCAGGATACACACCGAGTGATCAGGAGCCAATTGCTTGTGAGCAGAATCATCAGTGGAGCCATGCTCTTCCTAGTTGTGATGGTGAGAAACGTACTTTCATTTAAGGAGTTTTGATGAAGATTCTCAGTGTTAAAATACTTTTTCTACCGAATTAAAAGTAAATAAACAAACATGTGATAATTTTGTGTGTTGCCTGGAAATGTAGGAAACAGTCAAACAAGGAAAGCGCTACTAAATCATTTGCATAGCTAATAAAATAAAATAAAATCACATTTTATCAGACTTAGATAGACTTAGACTTACGTAGAGGGGATGGAATAGGAGACGATAGAATAAGATTGGACTCTAAAAAATAGGTGAAGACAGGATGGGATTCAAAAGGATTGGACAAAATAGGATGTGATTCGACAGGATAGGGAATAGAGGGAATAGGTTATGATGGGATTCATTCAGATAAAAGAGGATGGGATAAGATAGGAGGAGATGAGATGGAATGGGATCTGATAAAATGGGAAAATATGGAATTCGAAAGGAGTGAGGAAAATAGGACGAATGAGAAGATGGGATATGAGAAGAGTGATATACAGACGAGATGCCAGATCATTTTAAGATCAAGATAACATTAATTATAATATAATAACATTCTTGTCTTTTCCTCAATTATGTACACTTTTAGCTTAATGCACTTGTCTTCAACTGTGTGAAGCCCTTACTACACTACAGGTCAGCTAAATCAGCACACTGGCTGCTCTTTTAAGAGCCACAGAGAATATTGGAATTTAAATTTTAAAGACTGCATTGAGTGTGAAGACAACAACTTCTTAGAAGTCACCAAAGTCATAGTATCCCTTGCAAAGGAAAAATGTCATGGTATCCTGTCGGAGGGCGATAACTAATAGAGGAATGCATGGAGGCAGCAGAGAGTCGGTGGCTTACTTTGGGTATACTTTCTTCTTCTATTTACTTGTCCCCTCTCTCAAAAACAAACCATACCCCCCACCCATTCAGCATTCAGTCTGATATCTGAACACTGATGGCTGCCACAATTTGATTTGTGCGTCAAAGTTTTGTTAGTGTCATGAATACTCCTTATTTCCCCTTCATTCTTCTCTTTCACTCACATTTCTTTATGGCTGTCACTTTCTCACACACACAATGACTATCACATATCTTCTCATACACATATCATTCACACACACACAGATTGACGTATGGACTCTAACACACAATAGAGGCATATTGTGCGCACAGACACAGACACACAGCTCCCCAAATAATAGGCTTTTAGTCAGTGTCCTACTTTTTTGCAGAATTGTGATTGCGGTGTGTAGAAAAGAAACTGGCATTTGTTATTACAACACACTGAAGTCCAGCTATGTTGGAATATGACACAGCATGAGATGAGGGATAATCATTGATAGACAGATATAAAGAGATGGAAAAGGAGACAAACTATGTTCTCTGCTGGAACTCACAGTGGAATAGGCGTAATTTACAAAGGAACACACAAAACAGCTTTGACATTTGTCTTCCGGTGCCATAATAATACATAATAACCTTACACAACTTCATGAGATGAATAATCACTGTTTCTGAGCAAAAACGGACTCCTGTGAAGCAGCTTTTGAAATATTCACAAACGTTTTGGCGCTCCTTGAAAAAAAGCTATCTCCATTGTGCAATGGATTGTACTTCAGGTTTGGTAAAATTCTCAAAATGAATGTTTTTTTGTTCATGCTTGACTGGTTTATGTGGGTAATATATATATATATATCTTTAAAGAAACAGCTACGATTATAATACATTAATATCATATCATTCATATCCGGACTTGGGACCGACACGAGGGAGACACTGGCTGTGCTACGCTAGCTCCTGCTAAGCCTGCTGCCCATGTGCCCTCTGAGGCTGCATTGATGTAATTCATTCAGCCGTCCAAATAATCCTAGACAGTCACCCATTCCTAAACTAACGTGTCACTATGAAAAAGGCATAAAGATTGGGGGGGAGAACATTGTATCTGTGAGATGTCATGGCTGGAGCAACATGACTAGGACTGTGCCATTGGCGTGCTGGAGGCAGGTCAGTCGACCTGACACGTTGCCACGGTGGTGATCACACGCATGCAGCAACCCAAAAGCAGAAGTGACATATGCACCTGCTGCACTATCCAGGAACCACCGAACAGGACTGTACATGCCTACAAGAAAAGCATCCTCATTCTGGTGCTTTTTATTTCGTTTGCTGTTTATATATTTGCATCTTTGGCGATCAGTCAGGAGGAACATTAACAGTCAAGAAAAATAATTGATTGTCTTTGATTCAGTCAGACGTGTTTGTTCAATATGTGAGATAAACACTCCTCTTTTATTTTTAGTGGCTTTTTTTTATCTCCATTGCATTGGTGCAGTATTTTCCGATGTGCTCTGGTCCAATTGAACTAGTCCTGTTCCATGACAATGGAACTGGGTCTGTGTGGTAGCTAGCGGTCAGATAGTGCGCACACTGGTCCCTCACACACACATACATACAGGTTTTCATCAACATGGCCGAAATTTATATTGTTACCATTAACCTCCATTAAATTTCAATGTGAACGAGGCCACATTTATTGATCAACCTTCCTTACCATCTTCCTTATTACCATCTGAAGCTGTGGGTCAATTTGGCAATCTGCATCATGTTGGGATTTCCAAACTGCAGCTTTATTGTTCTGGTTAATTCACACTGCTTACAAAGCTTAATTCAGATTTCAGCTGACAGCTATTTTCAGCTCTTTCAGACAAAGCTTTTAAAACCCATTGTTCATTATTTGCTCAGCACAAAATGGCAGAAAGACACAGTGAGAGACAATTGCTAGCAACACAGTGGATAATCTTTCAGCCGAAGAGTTAGATATTTCCCTCAGGAGATGGTCGAGATGAAAAATATAGTTCAAAGAATGAATAAAGCTGCATTTTTCAATAATTAACGATAATGGTGCCCTGTAAATGTTGGGATTTTTTATTAATTATTTGCTTTCAAGTTGATGATGTATCACTGGTGTGTTCATAAGTGACGCAACTGAAGTTTGTGTAACAAATTCATTTGCTCGATATTCCATCCTTGACCTCAATTTGTGTCAATGGGACAAAAAACATTTGTAAGACCCCAAAAATCTCTTTATATTCTTAAAATGATGATGTAGGATCTGAATATGTATGATTTCAAAACAATTAAATATTGTTGCAAACTAATGAAAAATCTTTAAAAAGGCTTTCTATTCGCAAAATGTCAATTTAGTCTCTTATACTTACAGCTTACTATTTCACAGTAGTGACAAACATGTTACTAAAATAAACATTGTATCTCAAACTATTAATTCAGCATCCCTAAATATTAAATAATGTTTCAGGTAGAATAGGAAACACACAATTCAAGCTATGTTTGTATGTAATATTCACAAAGGACAGACTTCACCAAAAATCAAGTCTCAGATGAAGGATAGGAATTCTGTGTTTGGATGTATCAGATTGTACAAATATTTTTCAAATATATCTGCATCAAGCCTGGTTGAGAGTTCATTGTTGTAAATCATGTTCCTCTCAAGCTTCAGTTGATATTTAATTGAAAACTGTTGTTCATCAAGCATTGGAGGAATCTGACTGTTTGAAAATATTGTTTAATTCCATTATATTAACTACTACTTAAGAGCAAATTATTGAGTCATTGAGTCTTGACCTGCAGCTATACCTTTGATCTTTAGATTTAGTTGTAAATCTTAGTACAAAAGTTTGTTCGATGATAATCTAGAGATTTTGTTTTACATATTCTTTCACTTTTCTCTGTATCTTAATCTCTCTCTATAGCCCTTTGTGGAGGTTATGTCTTTGGAAAAATGGGGACAATTCTTTCCCCTGGCTTTCCTGACTTCTACCCCAACTCTCTTAACTGTACTTGGACAATAGAAGTGTCTCATGGGAAAGGTAAAAACAAAAATACACAGACACAAACATGATTATCAGTTTTACACCATTCGAAAATTATTGGTATTCATGCTATATATTGACTGATCCATCCATGGATTTCCAGGCGTCCATCTGGTTTTCCACACTTTTCATCTGGAGGAGAATCACGATTACCTTTCCATTATAGAGGATGGCAATTTCCATGTTCCAATAGTTCGACTCACAGGCTCGGTTCTGCCTCCGAGTGTGAAAGCAGGACTCTTTGGAAACTTCACTGCTCAGCTACGTTTCATATCGGATTTTTCAATGAGTTATGAAGGCTTCAACATTACTTTCTCAGGTAAGGAAATTGGAACAGAAACTGCTGGGGTAGAGGTCACCGACCTTTGTAAACAGACATATAGGCTATGTTTTGTATAGTTTCATTCATATATGCTAATATGACACATATAGCATATATATTTTAAATGAAAAGCTTTCGAAAACCAATTATATGCCTTTTCATTATGGTTATAATCAAGGTTAATTTCCATAAAACAGTAAAAAAAAAAGAAATAATCCTGCTGGACCGCCTTATCCACTGCTTACCTGAAATCCCTGAAGGATTTCATAGAAAAGCTCAATATTATCTCCTATAAAACATTATTGTGGTTGTTAAACACAAATATTTTTTTCTGTGAAGGAATAATATTTCCAAGCAAAGCAGGTTTGGAAACATCTCCTGCTTTTTTTCCATACAACAGGTTTCACGCACAGTTTGACCCATTTTTATCGTTTACTAATTACTAAACTATGTTATTTATCCCTTCTGTGTGTTTATAGAATATGACTTGGAGCCATGTGAGGATCCCGGTGTACCGGCATTTAGCAGGAGGATGGGATTCAGGTTTCGGGTTGGTGATTCACTGGCCTTCTCTTGTTTCCATGGCTACCGACTTGAGGGCGATAGCAAGATCACTTGTCTCGGAGGAGGGAGACGAGTCTGGAGCAATGTACTACCACGATGCATCGGTAAGAAAGTAGACAGACTGACTCACAGACTAGTATCTCAGTGGAAATGTAAAATATTTGCCATATCATAAGTCTACCACAACCAGGCACAATCAGTTTAGAGCAAAGGGCCCAGTAGAAGACATGGACCCATCGGCTCTGTTGAAGGCAACTGGTGAGCACATTTTGATAGAGGTTAGGCTATTAGTGTCATGACAGTAGACTGGGAATCCAGAAACAGAGCTTTATTTTCAGGAAGTCAGTCCAGATCAGCAGACAAATCAGGCAGGGTCAAATCACAGGAGGTCAGTCTGGAATGCTGGAAAGTAGAAATCATCACTAACAATCTGGCAGATGGGTGTGGCAGGAGCAGAGGTGACAGGAATGAGCTGTTTGCAGGGGAAGGACCTGGAAGCCAGGATAAGTTAGAGCAAGCTGTGACAGTTAACTTCATTTTACAGTTCCATCTAGAAACAATATTAAGGCAACACTCAAAAAACTGTAATAGTGTCTTAATCTTAACCCACATTCTCCTCATTGATTACGCACCCACTATGGAGAACAAGAACCGGAAGAGGGTTTGGTAAAACCCTACAAATAGTTTAACAGTGGCAATAATCTATTGATTATATTTATTTGTGTGAAATGCCCATCCATAACATGAATAGCCCAACATATAGTGTTCACTGACTACCATGTCCCGCACCATCACATCCAACTCACCCCCAGCTGGTGATCATCTCTACACCAGTCTCAGCCCACAGCTGCAGGTCCGATGATGCAAACACATGTGATCACCCTTTGTCTTCTTAAGGTGGTTTTATTCCAAGTACACTTATGAACCACCTCATTATCAAACACGCGATTTATCATTACTCCTCGTATCACAATCGATCACTGAATCACAATATGCAAATGCTGCTTAGTTTCAGATCAGACAGACAGACTACATATTATTTCCAGTCACTTTGGATGTTTCCATTGTTGAGTGTTGAGGATGATGTAACGCAATCCAGAATGTGAACTGGTGACAAAAACACTAAATACTCCGAGACACTTACTCACATGAGCACACAATCCTCTTGCTCTCGTCAGAGCTCCAGCATAGTGGTATTCAGCCAGGGGCTTATGCTAGCCCTATATTTACCCACCATCTCTCACGCAGAAAAGGAGCGGGTCTTCTCCAGGGTTTGCTTGCTGAACAATTGTTCTACTGCTGAATTTTAAACCATCCAAAAGCAAAAGCGTTCTAAAAATGCTATAATAGTGTGTTATCTGTCAAGAGATCAGGCCTGACTCAGGACTCTTTGCAACAGCAGCTGGCAGCCCTCACTACTACCCAGCGTGCAGCTCTGTGTCTACCTCTAATGGTGGATGATTGTGGCGTTGGCTGAATAGTGCTAATACTGTGTCTTCTATTGCTTCTCTTTTTCCAAATTTACATTTTTCTTTGTAGATTTTCAAAATCCTCTTGGCAGCCTTTGTTCACATAGACCACTCTTATTTTCTCTTAGTCATCTTTACAATATTTTCACCTAATTTCTCTCTCTGTAACGCTTCCTTCTCTTTGAAAAGAGTCGTGGTGTTAAATGTCATGATATGAACTGTTTTCTGTCTTGCTGTAGCCGAGTGTGGAGCCTCGTCACAAGGACCAGAAGGTGTTCTCCTATCTCCTAACTTCCCCTCCAACTACGATAACAACCACGAGTGCATCTACCGTATTACGACTGAAAAGGGCAAAGGAATCAGGCTGAAAGCCGAAAGCTTTTCATTGCAAGACGGAGACTATGTTAAGGTCTGTACCACTCACACACACACACACACACACACACAGTTATGAAAATGCATAATTTAGATGGTGATTCTGAGATACCAATTGTATACTGGATTATAGCTACATTTAAAGGCTTTGCATTTGCAAAGCTGCATATGATAACAGGTTAGGTGTTTGGATTGTTTCAATTTAGACCTGAAAAGAATAAAAATAATTTAACTGTAGATGCTTAAATAATTTTCAACAATAACATGAATCAATAAATATTGATACAATAAATAACTGTCCATCTTGAATTCAGAATCAACATACTGTAATGATTTCCGTGTCTTATTGTAGATTACAAGTTTATTACATCTCCAAATGTGATTCTCCCACTACATTGCTATTAGCTATTTGCTAATAGAAGCAGGTAATATTAGAAGGAAGCATTTGTTGGCTCTATTGAAATATTTCAAAGTCAAAAAAGATATTTTAAGCCAATATATTTACTAACCTATCTCTTTCTGGTAAATATTACTGCAGCTATAAGTATAAATATCTGAGAAATTATAGAATATTCAACCTCAATCATAATGTGTTTTTATCAGATTACTCGATTTAATTGATCAAGAGATTAATCTATTACTAAATAATCGATAGCTGCGGCCCTAGTGTGCACAGAAATAAAATAAAAAGCACAGTAGAAACATGAATTAGCTAAATGTAGTTACGCTGTATTAGTGTTGTTTACCCTGTAGCTGTTACTTGAGTTCAACGTTGTAGCAAGAGGCAGTGACATCCCTGCAGGGGGTTTTCACCCTTGTTTTCTATTGGTGTTCTTGCTGCAGGGGCCATCCATGCTGAATAAATGCACAGTGAAGGAAGGCAGAAAAAGATCAATTCTGCCTCTGTTATCCCTCTAATAAACACATAAACGTGTACTGTTGTTGTGTTTGATGCTTTACAAATAATAAAATAACAATTATTGTTGGAATATATGAGAACACTGAGTTAAATAAACAGCTATATTAAAGAAAATCATATTGTACAGGTAGTATATTGAGAGGCTGTTCAATCTGCAAGTTAATGTGGTTCTCCTGAGGCTGTGGGAGCCCCCCGAGAGATTTCAATTTTGAGATGTCACAACATCCGTTTTAAAGTGTTTATTTTTGTATTAACCTGTATGTGAAAACCTATGTATATCTGACCTGCAATGAATTGCATATATTCTCAAGGCTCATAGTTCTTCACAGGAGCGCTAAAATAATTTTAATTTCAGTGTTTTTAGTTTTTGCCAGTCTTGATGCTGTCCCACAGACTTTCTCTATTGACACCCTTTCTTGGTGGAATTGGGCCTAAGGGCCTGGTTAAGACAGCCTGTGGTTTAAGTGTTTTACCAGAATTAGGCCTAGATCATTGGCTGAGCCTGTCTGTGTGGTTGGATTGCATTAGCAGGGCATTCCTTGACTCAGAGAGCCATGACATCATTGACACATTTACCCTCTTTTTCTATATGATACATATTATTTGCCACCCTATATATTTTTGATAGATACATCACTTATCAGAAAAGAATTTAAAAACTGAATAAGGACAGTCATTAGAGATTAAGAGTTAATGAGAACCCACTGAATGCTACCAGAGCAATCAATGTCACTACAAAGAACAGTCTAGTCATAGATCACTATCCTGGTTTGCCAGGGTGTGTTTTTGAAGTATGAATACACAGCCAGGTTAACATAAGCCTATTGTCCTTTCATGCTGGGTAGTAAGGAGTAATCTCTCCATATTACTGTCATTCAGATCTCAAAACAACATGTCTCATCTATGAGTGTTTGGGGCTTTTTTTCAGGCAACAGTCTGATGTTTACCTTGCTGGTCATCAAACCACCGACCAATCATAGAAATAGTTATCAAACTATTCCTGGCTCCAAGTGTGCATTTCTATAACAATTGAGAACATGATTTTGTGTTTGCGCTCCTTGTAGGCTTATGCATGACCACTTTGAGACCAACATTTTTCATGTTGTGCAACCTACCCTCTTTGGTAAACCCCAAATGAAAGAATAGCAAAATCGTCTCTCGGTTTTTGTGTGCAAGTGGGTGGGTGTTTCTCAGCACAATGGCCAAATGAGGCTTTTAGCATGTCTATTGACCTTTACTCCAGAAATTATGTGAACAAAACAGTGCAATCAAGCCATTTAGGAATGTACACATTTTCCAGCTGTGCATTCATCATTCTAATCTACGCTACACTCGCTATGGTTACGGTGGTAATTATGCAAATGATAGCTGGTGCTCGATGTGATGAAATCTCTGCTTTCGTCATTTTGTGTGATGTTATATAAATGAGAATTTGTAGCGGCAATAACCAGCAAGTGACATCATGTATGTTAATTATTACTTTGCCAAAGAATTGGTAAAAAATGATAACAATAATGAATTTGAAGCAAAGCCCCAAAGTGCCACTTAGGCTAGCAATTAGCACGCCAATCCCCAGGCTAATGGTGAGGGAGATAATGCATGTTACTGCAGCAGAACGCTTTGAACACAAAACCATTTCTTTGACAGTTCCAGCAAGCTTTAGGCTGCAATCTTATGACGCAGCTTAAATTCCTTTTGCTATTGGCTACGGTTTCAGTTTGGCATTGTTGAAGAATGTGCTAACCATACTTAAATTGCCTTCAAGGGCCTTCTAATCAGGACCAAATTGGCTCAGATGTCCTCCAACTGAAAAATAGAAAGGGTTAGAAAGAGGCAAAGTTGGGTGTGCAGGAATTGTTCTACGAAAAGGGAGGTGATGGGAGAGTAAAAGCGAAAGAGTTAGACAGACATAGAGAGGTAGGGTGGCAGATGGTGACATGTTGATTTATGAGCCGCAGGGCTTTTCATTAACCATACAGAGTTTTCCTGAAACAGAGAGAGGAGTGGAGAGAGAGAATCAGGGAGATGCATAATTTGGGGACACTGACAGAACAGAAAGGGTACAGGACACCAGGAAGAAAAATAAAGTTTAGGTGAATAATCTTATAAATAATGCGAAAGCATGCATCGTTTTTGAGTTTTCCCTGATTTTCGTGCTGTCCCTGCATCTGTCTATCTTCTTTATATTTATGTTCTCTGTGACAACCACACACTCACGACATACTGCAGCTCCTCATTTGGCTTCACATAAAGGAGTCTATTCTGACTGGAGATACTTGTAGAAATAGAAGACCACATTGCCTTAGCACCTTTTCTTTCAACTGAAGACCTGTCATTGCCAATCTGGGGAAATGTCTCAGGCTGTGAAAGGTGAGGTGCTTAAGAGTCTAAATTCAAACTTCAGTCAAATGTAGAATCGACCTCCCCAACTCTGGCACTTTTTCTGCTGTGTTTATAGTTTGGCTACAGCTGGGATTATTGAAGCCTCGAAGACAATGTACGCCAAAACAAATTCAACCTGTAAACTTGAAATGGCACTCTCAAAAGTCCAGCAGTACATATCAATACATGTCTGTTTATTTACCATCTTAATATATAATATATAACATACAAAATATTGAATTCAATTTTTATTTCACATTAAGTATGTTAGCTGTCAACTACTTTGCAGATTTTTGAGAAAACAAGAGTATTTAATGAGCTGTATTGGTGATTGGAGCACAGCAACACTTCAGCTCTTTCTACTTGTATGGTGTTGAACTCTGGGCAACATTGCCAGGCTGCACAAGTCTCTCCATCCGCTATCGCTTTAAAATAAATTACCTTTGGCTTTTCTTTCTCGCTCGCTAGTGCAAATGCATGAAGAAAAATCCTCAGGAGATCTAATAGGTCAAAATATTAACACTTTTATCAAGTTAAGCATTTCTACAATCGGGAATTAAAGGAAATGTCAATCAAGGAAGGCAATAAAAGTAAATTCCTGCAATGCCAGTCCAGTTTGCCAATGTTTTTATGATGTAAATCGTATTTATTCAATTTCCCCACTTTTCCTTCTCTCTCTCTCTCGCTCTCTCTCGCTCTCACACACACACACACACACACACACACACACTCACACAGAGTTATTCTTAGTTAACAATGGAGAACATGTATACTGAAACTTAAAACGACTTAAGCAGCATATCTCTGGAAAAAAAAAGAAACCGAGACTTTGAACACTCCTCTGACAATACTAAAAAAAATTACAATTATTCTCAAATCTCTTGCTTCCCATAGGTGCAAGACAAGGATTAAACTGCTCAAAGAAAAGATGTTGTTTCACTGTAGCCCTGCAGTATTGGACTTTTGCATGAAATAAAATTCAGTAACATTGAAGCTCTTTCCAAATGAGTTCAGACAATGTGGATTAAGCACTGCCAAATAAATATTCGTGTATTTCATAGTGTGCCAAAGTTTTCAAATTTGGGATCTGTACTTAGCCTGTTTTTATTCATGCACTGCGGTTCTGTTCTTGTGTTCACGACTGACAGGTGCATGATGGAGAGAACACTTCATCCCGTCTCCTTGGCAACTTTACACGTGATGGAATGCTGGGTTACATCATCAACAGTACATCCAATCGCTTGTGGCTGGAGTTCAATAGCAACACGTCCGGAACCAATCAAGGCTTCCGTCTCACATACACAAGTGAGATATTTGAGTGGTTTTAATTTCAGATTAACAAGTAAGAAATGCAGCAACAAAAATCAAGTGCACAAAAGAATGAAACCAAAGCAGTTTGTTTGCTTACACAAAGGTGGTTTCCATAGATTGACAAGTAGCTCATAGTAACAGCCCTTGTGAGGAGATGTTTTTAATTGAAAACAGGAGTGATACTTAAGTGTTTCATTTCTAAACATGTTCAATGAAACAAAGACAATTCTGTCTTTCTGTCAGCAAAGATTTCCTTCCCTTCTGACATCTGAAGGCTTCAAACAATCATGCACACACACAAATCTTATTACAAAGGCTGTTAAGAGAGTCTGTTCAAAATGCACGAGCAGCTGCTGGCCAGAGGCTTTTAGAGGATAATTTATCTGCAAGTCATCAGAAGGAGGTGAGACAGTAAATTATTTGGAGTGGGAGAACAGATAGATGGAGGGACAAACAGGTAGATGGGACATTGGCACTGTACAGATGTTCTGTACGTCTCTTGAACAATTAGACAGCCATTCATTTGTCATTAAACTGGATAAAGTGATATCTACCTCAAAGTTCTCCAACAATGGATGAGCTGATGATGGATGAGAGAGGTTGAAAGAAAGTTTAAACGATATAATGGAGTTAAGCCTTTGAGTGAGAGGAAACAATGGTTTCTTAAGTGGGGTCAAGGACTGAGTAAACACACTACAATAATACTGCAGTCCGTTAGTGGCAGTTTTTAATGATGCAATAATAAGGCTTCATATGTGCTGAAGACATTAAAGAAGAAGAAGTGAAATATTTTTTACTGACATAAGACAGAGTAAAAAAAAATAATTCAGAATCAGATTTAGAAACTGCTCACCCTCTACCACGAGGGGTGAATTGTGATTGGACGATAATTATGTACTGTATGTGTTGACTAATAACATAAATTAGTGGCTTCCTCTGCCAAACAGACATTACGCAGTCGTCACACAGTCAACTGGCAGAGCCAAGCATTATGTGATAGTGAGCGATCCACTTATCAATGCCATCTCAGGATGCTCCGGATCCGAACATTTTCTTCACGATGAGACTGATCTGAAGAAAAGAAAATATGTTGGTGAAATTGTTGTATCTTTGTTTATCCATCTAAGAGGCAGGAAACTTTGCATTTTAAAGCATAACAACAAGCAAAAAAAATGAGATTGATATTAATTAATATTGTGATTTTATATACACATGCTCAAGACAGAATGATTTTAATCTGTGTGTGTTTTGTGTGAATACTTTTGTGTACCCCTGTCTAGGTTTTGATTTAGTACGCTGCGAGGAACCAGGTGTCCCCAGTTATGGCTATAAAATCCAGGACGACGGTCACTTTGCCAGCACGTTTGTCCTGTACTCCTGCAACCCTGGATACAGTCTTCACGGCAGCAGTACACGGACGTGTCTTAGTGGGGACAGACGTGTATGGGACAAACCTCTACCGTCCTGCATAGGTTAGTATGCTAACACCCTTATAGGTTGCATGCATTTTAATAATGCAGAACAGCAAGATCTGAATTATTAAGATCTGCGTGATTTTGCTTTCCACAACAGTCAATGAAAAATAAAGCCAGACAAGGAGCAGTCAAATCCTGTTGAAGCGATCTAACCTACCGGTACACCAAGAGCAGGATGATTTAGGCACGATCCCAATCGCCCCCTTAGCCCCCGCGCTTTATACTATACCTTTCCATTTTGTGTGTTCCAGTTTAGGGTAGTGTGTCCTGTACAAGAAAAATGCCAGCATTTCTAACAGTGGAGGCATCAATACAAGATAGCTACTTTTCCAGTAAAAGAATGCATAATAATAATAATAATAATAATTCATTTTTTGTATTGCGCTTTTCTAGACAATCGAAGTTGCTTCACAAAAGGTACATAAATTAAAAACAAGGCAATCGAGACAACAAATAAAAATATGAAGATAGATTAGATAAAATTAGACATTAAAAGCAGGTGGGTTTTGGATTGTTTCTTGAAGGTGGGGAGGTCAGAGCAGGCTCGGAGTGCTTGGGGTAGTCAGTTCCAGAGTGTTGGGGCAGCGATGGAGAAGGCTCTGTCTCCCCAGGTTCGGAGCTTGGTCCTACAGGAGAGGGACAGGATGTTGGTGTCGGAGGAGCAGCGGAAACGAGATGTTTTATAACTTCACTAAAATGTATGCAAATATTTTTTTTAAAATCTGTTGGATTATCTGATTAATCTAGCTGTACAGGAATATGTAAATGGATCATTGTGACATACTTTGGCAAAAATAGCTATTTTCATGTTTATGCCGAGTTCTGTGCAATGATCATGATTTTTTTTTGCATCCTGTTTGTGTTATATTTTCCTATTATTTTGTTCCGTCCTGTAAATTAGGTCCAATTTGTCGCTTGTCGATAATGGTAGCATCACAAGCATTGCATGTTTTTAAGGGAAGCCTGAGCTAAGCAGGCGTATTATTCGATTTCCTTCAGAAAAGAAATCTGCTGCCAAACTGCTGCACCTGACTGTTGAATTTGTATGCCAGTGTCTGAGATAATTATCTTATTCATAACTCAACTTTTCTACCGATAATGTGATGAGTGGGGCCCAATTCCCGAGATAAAGATTTCAATCGCCATCCCTCGTTTTAAGAGGTGAGTCAAAAAGTGAGGGGGTAGGGTTAAAAAAGAGGAATTGGGATTGGATGTTAAAAACAGATCTCACTTAAGAACAGACATGGGGATTAACTGAACACTTGGGAAAAATTCATTGCACTCCTAATACACCGTGCACGAATAACATCCCGCTGTAATACATCAGCACATGCACACAAGACTATCTGCACTTGACGAGCTGCAGGTCATTGAGCATGAGATTTAAGCGACACCAAGGGTCTGTACTTTTTAAGAATAAGCATGATTAAGATGCTAAAGTAGGGGGTGAATCTCTGAATTTAACTTTGATGAATTTGTAATGACAGCCAGACAACTTTCTTGTCCCCTCAAGGTGTGTACAATGTTTTATGCCAACGACTTTGACTGAAGCCTGAGCCTTCTGTTCTATTCTCACCACGCACAATAAATAGAATATTCTATCAGGGGAGATTTCTAGACGCCAGACAGTGATGTGATGAAGAAGCAACATTGAACCATCTGTAATGCTGTTTTATTTTGTGTGCTAAGTCTTAATTATCCTTGCGCACACACTCTAATCAACATAGTTAAAGTAGCGGCGGTAGCTCCACAGTGACCTACAGACATTTTCTTATATCTGCCAGTTGTTCCTGCACAACTCTAAAGAAAACTGTGATGGGATGTAGAATTATGATTAGTATATTCTGGAAATACCATTTTGGCTCGTTCTAATTTAGCCTTAAACATACAGCTACTGAGCTTGAGAACAAATGTAACAAAAAGTTATTGTTACAGTTCCAAATATCACATCTTCATTTTCTTAAATGCTTTGTCCGTTACCGAGTCGCGGGTCATGCTGGAGCCTATCCCAGCAGTCAACGTGCGAGAGGCGGGGTACCTCCTGGACAAGCTGCCAGTTCATCGCAGAAGCCACACACACACAATTGTAGTGTAACCAATTTACCTAATTTGCATGTTTTTGGTGGTGGGAGGGAGCAAGAGAACCCACACAAACACGGGAGAACATGCAAACTCCTCACAGAAAGGCCGAAAGTCAGATTCAAACCTGTGACCTTCTTGCTGCGAGGCAACAGCACTAACCACTGACTGCACCAACATGTCAGATCCAAACAACAAAATGCTGTAATTTATTTTTGATGGAACGCGAACACCTTAATTCAAACGTGAATGTCAAAGCTGCAGTTTAAGCCAAGGGACATAAATAAATAATATTGTTGAGTTGAAAAGTTACATGAAGTTTTGTTTGAACATACACAACACTGAGCCATTAGAAGAACTGTCTGCATCATCATGTTAAGAAAAGCCTTATGCACCTGACACGGTGCACTCCAACAACATGAGGCTTTGCTTTTCAGAGAAAGACATAAAAATAACTCCTTTGGAATAGCCGTTTATTGATTTGAAACTGCTCGGTTATTCCAGGTAAGTTAGCGACCAGCAGAGCCCTTGGCTAACTACTGCAATAGCAACTATTATATCATCCTGTCTGACTGGGCCTTCAGCATCTACCTCTCTGATTGTCTTCCCTGTCTAACTGGCTCCGTTCCATATCTGCATGTACAAGCTCAGACATTCGGAGATGGCTCTGTTTCAAGATATTCCTATACTCTCTCTCTCTCTCACTCGCTCGCTCTCGCTCTCTGTTCTCTATACTGAGAATCTGTCAATCTTCTCTCTGTTATTTGCTTCCCCATCTAGGGAAATGCAGTTGTTGTCATTGCTCAGGCTTACTAGCAATAAGAATCACTTTTGTGTCCTTTGATGCTTCTTCCCTTCTCCAGCTGTTTTTCTTGATAAAACAAACCACAGTAGTCCCTCTCTCTCTATTTGTATGTGCGTCATTGTATTCATATGTGTGTCTGTGCTTGCATAACTGCACAATTATTTTCAGGTACTTTTGATGGCCTTGCGTGTGACTCTGCATTAACTCCTACACCCTATGTGTTAAGGTGTGTGTGTCTGCATGCTGCTTGGAAGCAACACGGCAATAGGTTGCTGTGGTATGGAGAACTGAAGAAACCTTTTTCTTTGATGGATTAAAACACATTTTGTGTACAGTACAGGTATCCATGAGGGATAATGTCAATCACCAACCCTGAACTTGACAGCAGGAGCTTGGATAACTCAACTTTGATTTTATGATGCCAGCCAATCAAAGCTCATTCTCATAGCCCAACCTTTGCACCTTGGAGTTTTTTTACAACAATGTAGGAGTCACCCATGACAAAGTCCACTTTAGAGTTTGCAATGCAAAGTTGTTAAATACTTTGTTAAATGTTTGAGCTGGCTAGCTAAGTTAATATAGTTTTGTCCACGGTCGCAGCTCGCTTGCTGCATTTTCTTTGTGAATTTGGTCTGGTAAAATTGAATTGTCTGTTTTTCTGACTTAATAAATATATTTAGCCAGTATAAATAAAAACATGAGGAGAAAAAACAAGTATTTTTTTCTTCGACTGCTTATCATCTCTCTGACTTGTGTCCTTGTAGCGGAGTGTGGAGGTCACATTGCGGAGGCAGTGTCTGGACGGATTCTGTCTCCAGGATATCCTGCTCCATATGACAACAACCTCCACTGTACCTGGACGATCGAGGCAGATACAGGCAAGACCATCAGGTAATTACCGGTATAAAGCCGTTGGACGCACACTGATCCCACTGTGATTTAGAAACAAGCTTAGATGTTTTGTTTTGTCACAAATTCAGCAGGTATCAGGATAATTACTTTGTTCTTGCCCCACCCATTGGCTAGCAAGATCCTCTTACTGGACTAATGCAGTACTTACAACACATAGGGTCAATGCAGTGATATCATTATGTATGATAAATGTTGCAATAGCATCATATAAGACCAATGTAGTAATAACATCATAAATGACTCGAGCAGTAATACTTGCCATATACTGTAAATGCTGAGCGTCAAAGCCACTGCATTCTTGGTGAGTATGCCAGATGTCGGTATGCACTACTACTACAACACAGAACAGCTGTCACTCTGTTTCACTCTGACCTCTGATCTCATGTTTAATATCTGTGGCTTTTCAGCTTGCACTTTATCGTCTTTGACACTGAGGTTGGCCATGATATCCTCAGAGTTTGGGATGGTCCTTCTGGGCCTTCAGATGGAGGGATCCTGTTGAAGGAATGGTCTGGTCCAGCCTTACCTGAAGATATACACTCTACTTTCAACATACTGACACTGCAGTATGATTCTGATTATTTCATCAGCAAGCAAGGTTTTTCGATTCAGTTCTCCAGTAAGTGGATTTCTCGCAATATAGGAATGATTCCTTAGGCATAAAAAAGCCACTCAAAATTAATGAAAAGACTGAGAACATACTTCTTTGTTCCTTCCTCACCCTCACATCAATTAATACAGAAAAAAAAAACTGAATTAGCAATTTTGATTTACTAATTAACAATGTCATCACAAATATAGTTTCTTAGTTATTATAAAGGAGAATCCATTTATAATGACTATAGGAGATAATTGGTCTGAAACTAAAGCTGCACTTAATACGATTGCTGGAAAACCTTTAACTGAGAATATGTGAAAAATTCAATATTTCACCCAAAGGACCTATGAGAGACCACTGGCTCAGTTAAAGTCTTATCAAACCAGATATATAACCAACCACATTAGTTTATACACTATACAGCACCAGGAGAGCATTCATTTTAGGAACAATGGATTTATATATATATATATATATAAATAACTTTTTATCGGGCTTCACGTCCAAGATTTTAAAGCTTGGCAAGACCAGAACAATTTGCAGTGCATCAATTTCTGTATGTTTTTTTTTTTTTTTTTACTTTTGTCTGCCGCTGCAAGCAATGATGATACTGCCTCATCTTACTACTAAACAACATCTCAATATCTGGCACTGTCTGTTTCACTCTCTCAGCCACTACAGCAACAACCTGCAATGACCCAGGCATCCCTGTAAATGGATCACGATATGGGGACAGCAAGGAACCTGGTGACAGTGTGACTTTTCAGTGTGATCCAGGCTACCAACTGCAAGGCCAGGACACCATCACATGTGTACGGATGGACAACAGGTTCTACTGGCAACCCGACCCACCAACTTGTATCGGTAGGGCCTCGTTACTCCTGTCAGATGTTGGTGTGAATTATAATTTGTGTACCTTAGGTGCCTGTGTTGGCATCTGACATCTGGAGGCAAATCAAATGAATCTCACTTTTTAAATGATCCTATTTATGATCCTAGATATTCCCCCCCTACTTCTAACTCCTGTGATTCCACATTGGAATCGACACCTCACTCATATTGTTGCTCTGCCGTTTGGTGTTACTCCACACCCCCTTTGTCATCTACTTCTCTTCTTCATTGCATCCATTTGACACGCTTGACTCATTCACTAATGATGGGGAGCGACGTTTGACCTTGAGGCCTGTGTTCTTTTGACTAAGAAAATGCAGAACTAGTAGAGTCAATGTAAAACAAGTTACAAAAAGGTGAGGTGGCGAGTGTCCTTCACTGTCCACGCCATCACCATGCAGATCTCCCCATGTTAGTGTGAAACTAGCCTGAAGTGCATTCCACATATTGCTGTGACCAGCTGTTTGCAGGCTTCTACTGATTACATATCTTTATAAACTTCTTTTTCCAGATTACATGCCGGTCCAGTTTGATTTTTGTCTCACATGAAATGTCAGGCCAATTTAGTTGGAGCATAAGCATGAAGAAACTCCCCAGTTATTACCATATTTTTCTCGGGCTGCTGCATTTTTCAATACCCCCGCCTGTCCATCTGCACACCCGTGAAGCACGCTCTGCCCTTTTCCTCATGTTGTCACTGAATCTTTGACAGTGACCTCATGATTCAATAGATTACGAATAAAATGTAACGCTGTCTCTGCCAATTTTCTCTGAGCCCGCCCTGTGCTTCCCATCCCGACACTTTCACCTCGGGCGGCGAATGACTGGGTGTTCAAAAGCTCCAAAAATAAACCATTATACGCCACAGTGTGTCAGTTTGTGTCTGTCTGCGAGTGGTTTTCAGCTGCTAATGCTTTTGTTTACCTCTAGTTTGCTATTGATAATCTGTTCACACCCACCTCCCGCCCCCCCAAGACACATCTCCGTGTTTCCAATTCTTCCTTCACATCACCAAATTGCTGCTTGAATGCATCTATCTGTCTCTCTTTCCAATATCCATTTCCTGCTCTCTAGCTTGTTGTGGAATAACAGGACCACGAGGGGTGATTCTCTTCACTAACTGCCCCCAGACTTGCACTGTGTAACTAAATTTCACCGCCTTTTGCTGCCTCTCCTTTGCTCTTTCACCCTCTCTGTCTACCTGTGGAGCGGCTGAAAGAGCAATATCAGTGGTCCACCAGGGGTAATTCTTACTCTCAATGCCCTGCCACACTTCCCAACACAAATTCACTCTCTTCCGGTCTACCTACCTGTGGGGGTAATATGAGTGGTCGATCAGGAGTGATTCGCTTTACAAATTACTCCAAGCGCAATGCTGTGTAATCATCTTTCTCCCTCCCTCCCTTTCTTTCTTTCATTGTTTGTCTGTTTCCAGCCACATGTGGGGGGAATGTCAGCGGCCCTTCTGGAGTCATCCTGTCTCCTAATTACCCTCAGCCTTACCCTCCTGGGAAGGAGTGTGATTGGAGAATCAGAGTCAACCCTGACTTTGTCATTGCTCTCATCTTCAAAAGGTAATCGAATTGTTTATTGTAGTTATTGTAAACCGAACATTCGCCAGATACCCAAATGTGAAAAAATATGTATTTCCATATTTTTCAACTAGAAAGAAAAGATAAATAAATTATCTTTGTTGTAACAATGGGTCAAGCTTTTAATTAAGTTGTAACAATATTTGTTATTTTGTAAATGTTGTGTGCCATTTATTTAAACCTATAGCAAATGTCTCTGGAATATACTTCTTATAGCCCTATTAAGAAGAATAAGTCAAAAAGCTTTTGATCAGTCTTTGAATCAACTAAGATGAAAATGTTTGTTTCATGACTTACTCTGTGTTCTCTCATAGTATATTTATAAATGCAGGCAGCTGATAACCCACAGTCACTTGAAAAGCTACTCTATTCTCATAATGATAGTTCTGACAGTTTTATGGATCTTCTAAATGTAAATTGTCCTGCAAAATTTTACATTTATTCATAAACTAAAATATACATGACTGCTCTTAATTTGCTTTCAATTCTTATATAACCCACGTGTTACTCTTGTTCAAATGTCAGGATGCTGTCCCACTCCTGCAAAGTTGTGTTTAGTTGCTTTAGCACTCAGACCCGGAATGTATTTTTAATGCAGAAGGTATTAGCGTTGATCATTTTAATGCTTTATCAGTGCAAGATGGCTTATGTGCTGTTAAGCCCAGCTGTTCATATAAGAACACAGGGCTTAAGCTTCGGTATTCTTCACACTATCTGTTTTTTTTCTTTTCGTGAAGATAACAAAAGTATTTTTTATTTATTTATTTATTGTTCAACTATAATACCAGCAATACTCTAACACCTTTTTTGCATGAATTCCATTTTAGTTTTAAAAGATTAGGGAATGATCATATATACAGTACAGTATATATATATTTATATATATGAGATATGTGTAGTGTTTCTGAGGGAAAACATTGTTTAGAGTTTGTTTTTTGTTTTTTTGTTTAATTTTCCACTCGAAAATACATTAAGTCTAAACCGTTCATGCATTTTCTTTTCCTAATTTAGGAAATATTTGAAAGTCTTTGTTTTTAATACTTTGCAGAACTGTGTATTACCATGTGCTGCTTTAATGCACATCACTGCATAGATTTTGATAGAAAACATGATTCAAACAACAAGAAAATAAATATTGCTGTTCTGCACCATGGTCCACAAAAAAACGGGTTACCTTATATAGAGGAAGTTAACAATATGGCTACAGTCTCATTTACACAGTACGTATCTTAAAGCTTTAACACGATAATGCTATACAGACCGATATTATGCCCCTTCAACATGGAACAGGGTGATATTTTTAAGATATGAATGAAATTACAATGTGTTGACAATACAGTGTTGAACCAAACAACAGCTTTTCGAATTTCCATTTTAATGCGGTAAACACATCTGGAGAACATTTCAAACATGTCAAAATCAAAATAAGAAGATTAGCAGGTGATTAAATGAGAAAACTAATTAAGATTAAACGAAGAAGCATTTGAATTCAACACACACACACACACACATATACACAACACAAATCTTTCGTTAATCTCACAAAATTCTCCAACACGTTTTCTTTCTCTCCCAAGTTTCAACATGGAGCCGAGTTACGATTTCCTGCACATATATGAGGGTGAAGACTCTAACGGGCCTTTACTATCAAGTCTCCAAGGCACCCAGGCCCCAGAGCGAATAGAGAGCAGTGGCAACAGTCTCTTCTTGGCATTCAGATCCGATGCCTCTCTGGGCATGTCTGGGTTTGCCATCGAATATAGAGGTAATTAAACTCCAAAAGTTCTCCTTGATAGAATGTCATCATAAATATTCCTGCAAGGTCAATGTAACATCCACAGATTGTTGATAAGTCAATTTGGAGAGTGTTTGTGGGGTGTGTCCCGTCCCGTGAATCTCCTTAACACAGCTGATTACATATTCAGATAATTTTTTATTACATTCTAACCCAGGGGGGACTAAAGGTTTTGTCATAAAAAAATCCGGGTCGATCATGTCGGTTTTCCTGACCTCAGTGATTGCCGACAAAATCCCACCCGTTTCAGATCCTGTCCAGGACTGCATAATGAGCTCCTGTCTTATTACCGTAAGTCAGTTTCTCAACACATGAAGATCGCAGCCAAAAAAGTCCATTAAAACAGCAACACGCATTTGAATAAGACAGTTTGCCTCCTGTGTTTTTCCCTTCTGCTGATAATTACCTGATATGCTAAAATAATTATCAAAGATAACGATTCTGCATTGAACCAAAGGTGTTTCTTGTGAGAAGTGGAATATTTAAAAAGCCTTGCTTTATTCTACATCAGTGGTGTTTTTGCTCTCTGCCACTCCGTGAGTTGTTTACTTCCACACATCGTGACTCATCCTGGTTACACAAATGTTACTTGACTGTGGGTGATTTAACAGCTCGAGTCAACGTGGAACTGATGATTAGCCGATCGGCTTACTGGAGACTAGATATGCTTCGTCAACTCTTATAAATTGGTATTTTCTCTTGTTTCTTACTCAATTTATTTTGAATTGTAAAGCAAAGGCGATTATCTCCCTCTTTGTTGTCTGTATCCTCACTCCATCTCGCGTGTCTGTACTTTTGTCATTAACTCACTACCTCAAGTCTCTAATTAAAGTGTAAACTTTAACATCTCTTTGTTGCATTTCCATCTTGCCCCCCGCCTCTCTCTATCTCTCTCTGCCTGACATTTTTTCTCTGGCTTGCCCAGTATTGCACAGTAACACTAACAAGCTTCACCTGATTCTATCCACCTCCGGTTTGTTTCTGGTGTCCTTTACTCCTGACTCCTCTTTCGCATTTATTTATGTATTTCTTCTATATCATATTAGAAGTGAATATATCATGTTGACCATAATCTGTATTGTAGATTATGCACAAGACAAAGCAGCCATGGCAATGAAAATGTGAAAACTTGTTCTTGAAGAGCATAAAGGATACCACGTGATCATTATATAACATCACTAATATGAGAACTCGTTATAGTGCCATGCATTATGTACAGGTTGCTGACTTGGTATTCATTCACCATACTAGATTTATTTTCTATGTAATGATAGACCCTCTCCACTCTCCACAGAAAAACCCAGAGAGGCCTGTTTTGACCCTGGCAACGTTATGAATGCCAGCCGGACAGGTCACGACTATAAACTGGGATCACAAGTCTCCTATAACTGCCACCCTGGCTACACAATAGTAGGCGGGGATACCATCACCTGTATCATGGGGCCAGATGAGAAGCCAGCGTGGGACAAAGCACTGCCGTCATGTAAAGGTAGGGGAGACTCACAATTACACCCTCATGGCTACAACGCACAATGATGAAAGATGGTGATCCAAGACTGCAAATTATGACTAAACTTTGATTGATATGCTTCTATTGTGTGTATGTGCATGTGTGAGTATGTAAGTGTAGGTGTGTGTGTGTGAGCCTGCCTGTTTGGGCTATAGCGGCTGAAATGTGTAAGTGATTGACAGCTCATAGAGCTGAGGCACTGACATCTGCCAGACTGCGATTTATTCTATATGTGATTGCATGTGAATGTGGGTCTTTGAAGGAACAGAGTCCTGGCCTGGTGCCATCTGTATTAAAAAACGAAAAGAAAAGCAAATGAAATAAGCCGCAGAGGCAGCAGGACAAGGAGGGCAGAGGCTGCAAACACACGACAACAATGCTTAAAAGGCCATCACGAACCCTGATTGAATAAAAACACAAGGTAGTGGATACAACTTATAATAACAGTCACCTCGTGGTGTCTGGAGGTCATTGCTTGCTGGAGAAATTCAGTGTGGTGACACTGGCTCTTAATGCTGCATGATGGATGCACTGGTCTGATGCTACTTGAAGACTAGATGAAAGGCAGACTGAATAAAATACAATGCCTTTTCTGCACCCACTATCTGGTTGTTAGTGTGATTAACCGTAAGATTAAGATTAGCTTTTATTGTCATATGTTTTTACACTACAAACACACAACTACATTCCATTTACAACCGAGTACATGGGCCCCTTGAAACAACCACACACTTATGCATATATGCATAGGGGCCCCAGAGCATGTGGAGAGGGCATACGGTGAAGGCGCCGCCATAATTGCCGCACCTAGAGCAATTGCGGCGGCGGTACCTTGCTCAAGGGCACCTCGGCAGTGCTCTGAGGGTAAAACTGGCCCCTATCCAGCCATCAGCGCACGTTCCTCATTTCTTCTGGGCTGGGACTTGAACCGGTGAAGCAGTGGCCCAACCCACTGAACAACTGCCGTAAAGATTGACAATTTATGTTTTAACATGGCTCTGAAGACGGGGGGGCCGGTGGGGGGGGGGCGGGGGGGTATGAGCCTGATCAACATCGAACAATGCCAAGTTGATGTGCAATTCATACAAAGAAACTGCACAAATATAGGGATTTAGAATTTAATGTTACTGTTGTACTTTATTCTTCCCATTTGCAAGTAGACAAACAATTAGTACACAAGTAGTACTATAGTACCAAATCAGTGAATATGTTATGACATGTATTGAATGGAAGAGTTTGATAGTGCTAATATAATTAAAATGTCTTAGCAAATAGAGGTCTTTGAAATTCAATGTCATTTTTTCTTTCTTTTCATTTTCCCCTCCACAATGATTCTTTATGAATAGAAGCCAAGTATTGGAACAAGTTCACACAGTGGTTCCAGCTGTCCATCCCTCTTTCATCCCTCTCTCATCTGATATTTCTCATTGAATTTCCTCACCACATAGTTAGGAAAGTTTCTCTGTCTGTCTGACTCTATCTTTGGGCAGCTCCTGGGGCTTTTAGACCAAACTCATTAGACAGGGTGAGACCTCTTTAAATAATACATCTCCACTTACACCCCCTCTGTCTCCTCTCTTCTTCACTTTCACCCCCAGAACATAAACACACACGCACACACACCTCACATCTTAAATCACTCTTTTATTGGTTTCCATGGTAACCAAGAGCTGGTGCGAGAAAGAAGAAATTATCTGTGACTGTTGATAGGGTTCTCTGTGTGTGTGCATCTTTAAAAGAGAGAGAGAAAGAGAGAGCAAGAGAGACTTAACTGTGTGAGTGCTTCTGACAAGCAAGACTGGCAGGCATAGAAGACCTCCCATCAACACACACAAATTGTGGATAGCACTTATAAATGTGAATGCAAACACACTCCTTCTGCTCTGTACACTTAATCACAAATATTCTTATTTTTAAAATAATTTTCTTGGCCCTCCCTAATCATGACAAAACAGGCAAGAGTCCAGCTGCCGATTATATAAATTTTAGTTTTGAGAATTGGCTGCATACAAACAGCATCATGCATGAACAAAATTGATGTATCTGTAGTCTCAGTAAACAGAGCCCAGTTGAGGATTGTTCATTGACAGAAATCCATTACATTTAGAGTCAGACATGTTTCAACACTGGTACCAGGCCTTCACCAGAGTGTATGTCAGATGTGTGCCGTTAAACTGAGTGCCCTTCAGGGTCCTGGCAGAGTTAAAAAAAGAGAGAGGGAAATAAAATCATGCATTTATCCCATTATCTGAATCCACCCCAAAGTGAATGGTTTCTTCTTTGGAACATGCCCATGCTTTCATCCAGGTTCATAGTAATCAGTTATTTGTTTTATGTCGAATAAAAAAGTAAAACAAAATCTTAGTCTTAAAAAAAGAAGAAAAAAAATGTCAGAATCCACCCCTTTACTTGGATCCACATCAAACTTTGATAGGCTCCTCCTGACTAAATGCTCTCATGTGCTCAATGACATGAACAAAGTTAAAAACAATAAACGGATTGCAAAAGACAAATTTCCATGGTTTTCCAATAGAAAATACTTTACATTATTATACTTATTCTTACTTGTACGTATTTCTACAGATGCTCCAGACATGAAATAAAAACATCCTCTCTCTCTCTCTCAACAATACACAGAATATATAATCAATTTGGTCCATTAAGATCTCAGTGATACTGTCAGTAAGAATAGAGACATATGCTGCAGATTCCTGAAAAAGAAGAAGTAATATTTAGCACAGCAAAAAGGAAGTTTGTTTCTGAAGTCTTTGTGGTTTTAGAAAGATCCTGTAAGAACTGCAACACAATGCTCCAAATGTATTTTTCTGTGTGTGTGTGTTTGTATTGTCTTTGTGACCTGCACCTTTAACTCTTGCTTTGATGAAAGCGTTTGATGAAGGTTATGAAGTACAGTTTTTCTGATCTCAAATATCTTTCCAGAGCTGGATTATAGGTGTGAACTATTGCTTTTTATATTTGACAGCTGGGACAGACTCACAGCTGGTCATAAAATAGTTTCAACAACCTCAGACGCACTGGAGGGAGACTGAACCACTTGCAAAATGTCTGGCTATTGTTGGCAACAATCACTATGGTGGAAGCAACTACTCTCTAGCATGTAATGTGACGTCCGTCCATGTCATTGGAGCATGATTTCATTTATATACTTTAATGCAACTTCATTGTTTGTGTATTCATACTCTTTTCTTCCATGTGTGCATGAACAAATAATTCAAATGAATGCATATTTGCGTAAGATTAGAAAAAAACAGTAAGTGGTAGGACTATGTTCTTGTGTGTGCATGTTGATGATCAAAGTTGTTTTGTGTGAGGGGAAAAAGGAGACGGACTTGTATAGCTGTTTGTATTTGTAGTTGTGTAAGCGATCAAAGCACATGTACTGTATGTGAAGGCTTTTTGATGGAGCTAACGCAAACCTAAAGCAGTGCCACTAGGGGATCGTGGGTAGATCAAGACAAGGCCTATAGACCTGGGGGGATGGAGACAAGCAGCACAACAGGAATCAATTGAAGGCATATCAATCGATATGACTGAACGGGAACAAAAGGGAAAACAAAGGAAGTGATCACTCCGACTACAAGGAAGGAAGAAAGGCGAGGAGAAGGATGAGTGGATGGGAGTACAGCAACAACAGTCTAAGAAATGAGCAGAAATAAAGTATCATGCTGCCCATATCTTAATGTCTTATATACTTTGCAATGTGTTCTTTGTAAGCATGTGGAAAAACACACATTCCAAAAATTAAATCAATAAGTGTTTCTAACCACTTTCAGCAGGAGTTTCTGAAAAACAAGAATGGAATTGCTAAAATGTTAACATTTGTATTTTTATAAAACCTATTTTTTTTAATCTCATCTTTTTCGTAATTCAAGTTTTTATTTATGAAATGTATGGTACAGTTTAGCATGGGAAGATCAGATTACAAAGTCACATATTGCTTTGGTGTTCCTGGTTCCAAAAGGGGAAATACATAAATACATAAATAAATGAATGAATTAAACTATGAATGGAAAGAAAAATGCAAAGTGGCGCGCAAACATGAACAAATATAACTCTCTTCAATAAAAGTTTTAAAATCTATTAGTGAGCGGTCAAGAAGGCCATGAAGCGATCCCAACATGCTAGAACTGTGGGTCCCTGGCCCCCTATTCTTGTCAGCATAATATGATATGATGCTGTTTCACTAATAGGAGCTTTCCACTCATTAAGTGTCGGGAAAGAGGGTGCTTTCCAGGATCTCAAAATAATTCTAGCGGCTGAGGATATCCCAACCATCAAGATTGAGTGAGCATCTTTGATTAGTCCCTGTTTTGTCTCCCAAAAGGCATAAGCGTGAAGATAGTGGCATGGATATTCCTGCCCATGCCTCTAAGGACTTCAGTTTTTTTTATCTCATTTTAAAATAATGAATAACATTTAATATATAATTTTTTAACAGTCAATTTTAATGAAACTACATGCTAATTCCATATTTGCCTCTTAACGGCTACAGAATGAACTGTGACCCAGACGTATTAATTCATTGTGTCGTGTTTCCCTCATGGCATTTTCAGCCTCGGTGCTGTCAGATTTTTTTTTACAGGGGACATAAGTGATGATAATTAGAGATCACAGATGATGCTGCGGGTGGACATTGATACTCGGCCACAGATATATGCACAGTAGCGAAACACATTGAGGAGCAAGAGGCTGGAAGTGGTGTGTTGTGAAAATGACACTGATGGATGTGCTTGTTGCTGCTTTTTTCTACACACCACACACACACACACATACAGACCCCCCCCCCCCCCCCCAACGCGTGGATAATAATTTTAACAACCTCTGCTGGCCTGACCCGCAGGATGATTTTGCGCACACCCACAAGGCGTGTAGCAGTTTTTAGGGTGCTGGAATGGATCAACCTACTCCTACGGCTGCGCTGCGGTGCGAGCCACGTTATGATAGTTGGGATTATGGACTTTTTTAGAAGATTATTCTGCCTGACAGCAAACGGTCACAAGTCGTGCAATAGCTCAACACCAAATATTTTCATTATTTGTTTTGCAAAGAGGAAGGAAAAGCAGTACTCTTCAAAATAAATGTTGGTTTTTACCACAGTAGATGTAGTTTTCGTGTGTGTGTGTGTGTGTGTGTCTGTGTTTTATATTCTATTTACTATATAGAATATAAAAAAAACTCGATAAATTGATCATTAGCAGACCGAATTTATTTAAACACTATAGTCGGAAATTATTTCCACTGTCAAATACACATGCTCATGCTTACGCACGCCAATCCAATGCAGTGCACTTTTTAAATTACATAACAAAGCCTTGGAGTCACAAGGGCCCAAGTGATATTTGGGCACAGCCTGGATTTTCTGCTAAACTAAACATCCTTTGAGCCAAATGCAGCCAGTTGGATAAAAAAATAGGAATAAGAGATTAGGGCTCCGTCGCCCGTCTGAGTGCGGTTGGCAGTGCTCCCAGCAGCAGGGGGGGGGGCGACATGATTAAAATATAAATGCTTTATTTCAACATGATGTCTTTAAATGATTGAAGCAATAAAATATGTGGGCAATGTTGCCAGATGTGTTGATTGCTGTATTTGTATTTATTTTTTTGACTTTGGTTTTACCGTAGATAAAGTGTCTCGCTGGTTGGATTAAAGTGAAGCAATGATAATGACAAGGTTGTTAACATGTATGGTAATAAAATACAGACAAGATAACCAACAGGGCATGTGTCCAGCTAATTCGGTCACCTACATCAATACTGGTCATGCTTTTCAGTAAGAATATACATTTGAACAACTGAAAAACAATGACAGAAAAACTGTGTGGAATATCTATGCATGTTCAAGCTCCATTAATAATACAGTATATCTAAACAGGTATTGAAAGTAAATCTATCACTATTGGATTGGCATTCATCACTTTTGATGCATCTGTACGATGCCGATGGACCATCAGGATACCAAGAACCTGCAAAAGTATTCACGTGTATAGTTCATCTTAAAGAACGACCATCAGAGCAACTCACTTTGCATCATTTTGAGCATAATGTTAATTTTCTGCTTCCCTTTTAATTCTCGACAAGCATTGTTTTAATTTTGATTAAATTCAGTACAATTATCATACAGACTATACATTTATACTATTCCCTTCTTCCTTTAGCCCCATGTGGGGGGCAGTATGGTGGAGCTGAAGGAGTTGTTTTATCGCCAAACTATCCTCTAAACTACACAAAAAGACAGTCCTGCTCCTACTACATCAATGTGTCCCCACAGTTTGGTAAGCAAATACATAATATCACACACATGCTTTCAGTGGGTAGTGATACAAATGCTGATATATATATATACACACATATATTAACTTATTCCTTCTTCTTCAGTGGTGTTTGGCCAATTTGCTGTTTTCCAGACAGCAATGAACGACTCGGTGGAGCTGTTTGATGGAGCCAATGAAAACGCTCGATTGCTCAGCTCACTGGCTGGGTCGCATTCAGGTGAATCTCCTGATACAGCTGTGATTTCCATTTATTGTAATTTGGCATAACTTTCTGTTTTTTTTGCTAACCATTCATTTCTCAGACTTTAACATTTTTCCCTTGTTTCATTTGTTGAGCGATCTTCAGGGCATCTTTCACGGGAAAATAAAGAAATTGTCCGTAAGACAGCAACTCCAAGGGCACAGTAGAACGAAGCACCAGTGGCTGCTATCACAGTTTATTTGACAGATGATGTATTTGGTGAAATTCCATTATAGGTTATCTTTACTACAGGAAATCAGCAGTGGAGATCGTTTCACTGGGACCATGCGATCTATCGTCGTGCTTGACACTCAGCTCAATCCTCCTTTTTTCATTATCCTTTAGCTTTGTTTGAATCACTAAACTGCAACATCCTCATCCCTGATCAAGGTTTAAAGATGACGAAAACTGGCATTGCTGATTTTTTTTTCTTTTTTACGAATTAGCTGTGATTATTTATTCATGCAGATATACTGTACAGATATACTGTACAGATACAACAACTACAGATATACTGTAGTTGTTGACAAGATTTTCCTGAGAGTTTCCCACGCTGTCCCATTACTGTTTTACAATAAAGAACGAGCCTGGAACTGCCAATAAATGTATATTTCCCTTTTGGAGCAAAGTAGAATTTTGATGTTAAAAACATCAATCAAAAGAGGGGAAAACACAAACAGATTGAGGCGATGGTTCCTTGATAACCTCCTTCTTTCAGTGTGACCACTCTAAATGCAGCTGCATTCTATGCATGTTTTTCTTTCCAACTAACATCAAAGTTATTATAAAGGAAAGAACCCAAATATGATGTAGACTGGGTGCCTCATTCCTTAAAGTGAATTAGTTTGAAACAAGCAGCAAAGCCTGAAACACAGCAGACTTTACAAAATAATTTTAGCTGCATCATTACCCTCTAACATATCCACACGCACACACACACACTGACATGCATACACATTAGCTGACTTTTCTTGCACATTATGCCACCTAAAGTACAGGTTATACTGACACACAAAGATATTAGCACACATACCAATAGCAAGCTTGCACACACACACACACAGACACACACATCCCCAACGAAGCTAATGATGGTTCTAAATGTCAGCCATGTTTTTCTCATTTATCACCGTTACTCGGTTTGCTTTTATATGTGCATAAATCTTTGCACATGCTTGTCCATTGATACGTATGTGCGTGTTCTGGTTTTTCTATGTTAATATTTGGCCTTCAGGAAAACTATGAAGGGAAACCCTGCTAAGAGCTGGTTTAGGGTGTAGTGAATTGCAGTTAAATATGTGGTTTTGACAATCTTTGCTCAAAGAAGCCTTGCATGTTTGCACATCTTCGTCTATTTATTTACCTGTAAAGTAATTATCTTCACAGAGCTCTTCATTATAAAAGAGATCCATTGCTTTATGTTTTCAATCAAGAGGGTTGAGCTGTTTTTAGCATCACCATCCATTTTATAATCTGTGTGTTTGTGAATGTGTATAATTGTTGACTCAGGAGAGACATTGCCATTGGCAACCTCCAATCAGATCATGCTGCGGTTCAATGCTAAGAGTGGGCAGCCAGCTAGAGGCTTCCATTTTGTCTACCAAGGTAACTCCCACTCTGGTTTTTGATTTATTGTTCTTATATATGCAAGCTTACATAAAATGGCATGCATTCAGTTCAGGTTCAACGCCGATGCCTCTTTACTGATATGTCCTTTATATTGCGACCATCACTGTCTATAGCTGTGCCTCGCACTAGTGACAGTCAGTGCAGTTCTGTGCCAGAGCCTCGGTATGGCAGGCGGATTGGTTCGGAGTTCTCCGCCAGCTCTGTGGTCCGGTTCGAGTGCAGTCCCGGCTATCTGCTGAAAGGATCCAGTGCCATGCAGTGCCGAGCTGTGCCAGGTGCCCTGGCTCAGTGGAATGCGACAACACCAACCTGCATAGGTGAGGCTAGTTAACCAGGAAATGTGAAAGGAGGAAACCAGCAGTTGCATAGAATGAAATCAGAAATGTCTGTTAACTATGCGGGTGCTGTGGAATGCATGAAGAACCATAAGGATGTTTACATTGATTCTAACAAACTAAATATATGTCTTGCTTTCTGGCTCCTTGATGTGGCCATTTGAAGGGCTTATTATTCAGATTCACATTCCTGTCCTATCTGTTAGCTATTTAGTTCATAGAAATTTCTAAGAAGATCTTCCTTCCAGTTCCCTGCAGTGGCAATTTGACTGAGCGCCGAGGCACAATACTGTCTCCTGGCTTTCCCGAGCCCTATCCAAACAGCCTCAACTGTTTGTGGAGGATTCATGTCAGCGAAGGGGCCGGGATACAGGTAAACATATAGACACTAGAAGAAGAAGAAAAAAACAGGTATGATGTAGGAATTCATGTTGGGGCTTAACGTGAAGTTCCACAGGATGAGAATAATCTGGGGCTGAAAGTGTAGATTCAGATATGACGTTAGTGATGTTAACAATCTCCTGCATGTAATTGTGCCAGCCAGAATTGAACTGCAGGATTTAGTTTGGGAACTTTTTATAATGCCTTATTATTATTTATTGATTGATTTTTTTTCATTATTCGCCATTCAGATCCAAGTTATGACGTTTGCCACTGAGCACAACTGGGACTCATTGGAGATTTACGATGGAGGAGACATGACAGCTCCTAAATTAGGATCATTTTCTGGTACGACAATATGCTCATGCATGGACACAAAATAACACAAAGCTGTGCAGGGAGGCCCGTGCACACACTTTAGGAATCTAAGATGGATGAGATTTGACAGTTCCTAAACTATGAATTCACACACACACACATTGGGATTGAAATACATGAGCACACACGCAAACACACACACAGACTTGTACAATAAATGATTTATTGCTATTGATATGTCTTTAACTATGCACTGACAATCCATGATGGACGAGTTATAATACCAATACAAACATGATATGTATCTGTAATAAAAATAAATGTTACTTAGGACAGGATTCATTCCATTTCTGGACAGTCAGTGAGAAGAAAAGATGAGAGGAAAGAAGGGAGGGGAAGAGGTTCACCTCAAAGTTGAGTGAAGGATGCAGAAAAGGGGAGAGAAAGAGGACGGGTGGGATAAAGAGTGATCTAACCTTTTACAATTTCCCAGTAGAGTTTCCCCCGTGACCTGCCCCGAGCACACATCTGTCATACACCTATCACACATAAAACATGCCTCCCATAGGGCAACACACGCACGCACACACACACACACCAAAGGAGAATAGCTATGCTCCTCTCAAGAGGGAACTCCAGGGAGCTGCCCATTATAACCGCAGCGATCTTGTGTCGGCCACTGAGCAGCTTGACTGGGTCAGCTCAGCAAACCTTTACATGAGGGGGCTAAAATGCTAGCTGTCCGTAGAGGTCAGGGGTCATTCACCCTCTCTACATGTAAGTTCCTGCCTGGTGTTTGAATTAAACAATACTTATAGTCAAAATCATGACTATATTTTTATCCAGTGCACATTTTGCTGTAACCAGTGCAGTATTAAATGCATTTTAACATTATTTTTTTGAGTTTTTTTCATTTCATCTGGTCAAGATTTGAACATTTACCCACAAAATATGTGATCTGGTTTTACGTCTTTTCTTTACAGGAACAACTGCTCCAGCTCTCCTCAACTCAACATCCAATCAGCTCCTTCTGCACTTTCAGAGTGACATCAGTGTGGTGGCTGCAGGTTTTCATCTTGAATACAAGAGTGAGCTGAATAACTTAAAACTCAGGCAGGCAGGCAGGCAGGCAGGCAGGCCAGAGCTACAAAGAAAAATAGACTGTGTGCAATACAACTGTTGGACATCTTCTCAAGAGAAAACTTGCATACACAGAAACCTGGTCTGACACACACACACACACACAACCAAAACATCAACATCAAATAACAGGAGTCACTGACCTCAGCTGGTATTACCCGAGAGCATATACAAAATGCTGACACACACATCAGAGCCCCTAATGGGACCTAAATTAAAAAGAGGATTCAGCACCTACTGTATACACACACACACACACGTAAAAGTGCATTGAATGCTTTTCTTTTTAAGTTTTCCACTCCATGATGACTTCTTTTTTTCTACTTCATTTGACTCCTATTGCTTCTTCTTTCAGCTGTTCAAATGTCGCTACCTCCACAAAAGCTCTGTCTTTGTTTCTCTGTAGAACGAACATGTGTTCTTGTCAATAGCTGGGGAGCAGAGTGAGGGCGTATGATCATGGATGGCATACACATGCTAGCTCAGTTATGATGAATGCACCCGCTTCATCTTTTCACAATTAAAAGAAAAAAGTTGTAAAGCAGTACATGCAAGAGAGAAGGAAAGAAAGCAGACTTTTAGACTGTCTCTGCCCTTTGTAGAATTAGCACTTGTCCTCTTGGTGTGTGTTACGTCTTTCTGATTTAATCACTGCCTACAATAATGCGGCAGAGCTAACATGATGGCGTCTTCTTGCATGCAGGCTTCTCAACATTAGCACAGAAAACATGTTCAAGCACAGCAGAGAGAGCATTAAGCTTTTTCCAAGAAAGCCCTCAAATGGTGCTATGCTTATCTCAAAATGAGTGCCAACACCTTTATCTGCAGGAGAATTCGATGCACGTACTTCACAGATTATTTACATGATATCTTAATACAAAGTAGGCATTTAATGATTTCATTCCACACAAAATGCTGTTAGGAACCAGTCAAATTAGCTCTTCAATCTGCAATAAGAAAAGAAACAGCAAAGTTGCCCTCAGATTGTTCATAACGATACTCCTCAATGCAAAAATCACTTACTGAATGATAATTTACAATATATTATCATAAACTTGTAATAGTGAAACAATTGACTGAGCTTGTGCACAGATTTTCTCCACACTATCTTGCTTTCAAGAGCCTACAGTGACCTGTGCTTGTGCTGCTGAAAGATCTCCCTTTCAGTTTTGCTGTAATACGGACAAAATCATGTGCGTGGGGAACATGAATGATTGTGGTGATGATGATGATCTCATCATTTTAAGCTGACTAAAGGGACTCTCCTCTAAAGGGCAGAATGAGAAATCCCTCTCCCTGATGTAAACTGAACAGAAAGGTAGTAAATCCTGTCAGTTAGACTTAAATGCTGACACTGTCTAGTTGTAGTCCAGTCGCCCTAGTGGGGGTGGTTTGTGGTGCTGTCAGCATTTTACAAAGCATTCCCGCTCTGTCATAACCAGAGAAAAGAGGGAGCAGTTTGCTCATACTGAGTGAGAAAGAGAGAGAGAGAGAGAGAGAGAGCTGGTCAGCCAAATGGAACAGATTCATTGATCAGCTCTGCTGACAGCCTACTGATGTGCTGCCTAATAATTTGCTATCTATGTTCCATCCCTGTAGATGCAAACTCATATGACAGTCATAAATACACACTCACAAATGTAGGTGTGTGTGTGTGTTTGTGTGTGTCTAAGCTCAGTGGGATCATAATGTGTTTTTGGTAGGAAAGTAGATAATGAACCAAGAAGACCAGAAGCGCAAACACACGCACACACACACACACACACACACACACATTTACTCCTCTCTCTCCCCTTCTCTTACTCTCTATCCCCTATCTCTCCTCCAGCCACTTCATTACCATGGTTACCACTCTAGGGCAGTCTGACGTGGAAGTTTCCAAGTGAAAGATGCAAGCAGAATCAAACACATACACACGCACACAGGTGTACACACACACACACGCCTGTGGTGGTTAAAGGCCTGTCTACTGGCAAACGTATTAGGGATGCTTTAACCTTTATTTAGTTACTAATCTTCAACCAAAGTCATTATGTTGCCTTCTTTTAGTGACACCGCTGATAAAGTGCAAGCCTGTTTTATTGTTCTGTCAATTAACAAATGGGCTTTTATATTCACAAAAATAAACATTAAAACATTTGTAAATTAATCCACCACATTAAATCTCACATTAATGGAAGTGCTTTTGTTGAAAAACTTAAAAGCACTTTGCACTATTATATCCAGCAGAATGCAAAACAAGTCCAAGGCACAGAAATGTCAGTGAAAAAAAATTAACATTAAAGGTAAAATGTTCTGTTTTGCTATAACTGTCTTGTAAAGGTTACGCTCATTTCAAGTTTTAAGTTATCTGCAAGTAAAGGAAGAAGACAGGAAAAGGAAAGAAAAAGCAATGTACCAAACTCTAAGAAGAGACGCGGAGAACAGCTTAACTGTCATTTCAGAATCCCAGAGCACAGGATTTTAATAGGAGGCAAAGCTATGCAATTAATATCTAAAATACATCAGATGAAATATATTATTATAAATTATGAACTTCATAATCTCTATGATGCATCTCCTTTTTTTGTGCAGCTGTCGGTCTTACCACATGTCCAGAACCAATGATCCCAGCCAATGGAATTAAAGTGGGCGACAGATATATGGTCAATGAGGTGGTTGCATTCACCTGTGAACCTGGCTACACATTACAGGTAATATTGCATCATTTAATTCATGAAAATGCACAAAGTTTAGTATAATAATATATTGTATCTTGTTTTCTTAAATGTTACTCACTCTATTAATATTTTCAGGGACGCTCTCACATTTCCTGCATGCCTGGGACTGTGCGCCGATGGAACTACCCACCACCTCTTTGCATAGGTAAAACACACACACACACACACTCAGTATATTATTGTATAATATACTGAGTAATGTCATTAAGTGTTTCAAAATGTGTTATATTATGCTATGATATGTAATTTTCTGTTGAAATCCCATCACACAAAACCATTTAGAACATGACAATGTTAAGACTGCCATGCCTACTTATGCAGTACTAACAAACATTAATTTGCAACTTGAAACTATGACCTTTCTTTAAATTTGAAAAGTTCCCTGATAGAATCGTGTCATTCCACAAGGAGGATTTGAAGTTGTGGATGTATATATCCAGTATGTTGTTCAGTAGTTTTATGGCGAATAGTATAGGAAATCTGTCAAAAGTGTCTTTCTTTCAATCGAAAGGAGTGAAATGACAAAATCATGCTTTTGCCAAAACGATTTATTGCATGTGTAGTAATAAGAACCGCCATATAGGTTGACGCTCTAAGCTGTGCTCCCCTCCCTCTCACAACGGCCTTTGACAGCTTTATGCCAGATCACAGGTGTACCTAATAATAAAGTGAGCACAGAGTGAAAATGTCAATACTACAACTATGCCCTTTGGATCATGCTGCACTTTATTGCATTTTGGACTTTTTGCTATGTCCTTCGTTCTGTTGCCAACAAAATGGGGAAGTGGTGACCTACTTTGCTCTCTTCCCTTGCCTGTTTTAACAATGCGTTTGTTGTACCTGTGTTGTCAGCTCGTTGTGGCGGGGTGTTGTATGAGATGACTGGTGTCATCCTTAGTCCAGGTTTCCCTGGCAACTACCCTGGCAACTTGGACTGCACCTGGCAAATAGCCCTGCCATCTGGATATGGTATGATTATGGAATGGAAGAACATTCCTATACACACTCTTTTTCTTTCTTTACCATTGAAGCTAACCCAGTTGCACATGGCTTATTGAACACTTTACCACATGAATTAACTGCTCATCCATGTATAGCTTAAATATAGCTATTTCTGTTAATATGATTTGATCTTGTTATGTGTTAACAATATACAAATAAAATGCAGACGCATACAATGACCATCAATTTGATATTACATTAATGATCCTTTCGTCATACTAGTCATATCTGCAGTAATTTTTAATTCTCATTTGTATTCTAGGGGCACATATTAAATTCCAAAACTTCTCTTCTGAGGACAACCATGACTTCCTTGAGGTCAGGGCTGGACCACAGCACAGCTCTGCTCTTATTGGACAGTTTACTGGTTCACAGATCCCACCAACAATGATGAGCACTACTCACCTCACAATCATCCACTTCTACAGTGACCACTCAGAGAACAGGCCAGGCTTCAAGCTGAGCTATCAAGGTGAGGTCATGTGTGATTTAATGGAAATGGCTGCAGACCAAGAAAGGTCAAAAGAGCTGCAGAGGGAAAACACCTGTATTCAAACTGGGCTTGCTGTTTTGGTTTTCAAGATTAGGGAACACAATATCACTTTTTGAATGATCTCCAGATATACTGAATGAGTCCCAAATACCCCACATTTTAAAGCGTTCTCATCTCTGAGAAATGAAGGGGAGATGAAAAACGTTACTGAGGTTTTGATCTTCAATCCAGCGATAAGTCATGCTGAAGATTCGTGAAACTCTACGGCTTTTATCTCATCATTAAAAGAGATGGATTATTAGAAAGCCCATGTGAGAAACTGGCATTATGTCCACAAGGCTTTACGTATGGCTCTAAGTGCTTCATTTCAAAGACAAGAATTGTGCACTGTGGGCACATGACAGAGGAACTCGAGCAGGGCTTACAAACTAGCCCATAGGCTAACCCACATCCAGCTACAGATAGAATATATTATCCTTTCCCCATCAATGATACTCAATTGGATTCTGCACTACTGCCTTGGAGAAGATACTATCCGTAGCCATCCACCAAACCTCATTGGATAAGAGTTTTGCATAATGCTAATGCATAAAATATTGATGTTTCAAGATATTCCATCCCATAGGTGCTCTAATATGACTATTAGTGTATGGCAGTCTGAGATAGTGCTTTCTTGGACGTTGGACTGTTGTGTCTTTACTACATCCTCTTCCACCTTCTTTCATAACCTGCACCTCGAGGGCTGGCAATTGATGCTTACTTACATTGACCTGGTATTGATAATTGTTTTGTCACTCATATCTTCCTCTCCGGGTTGGTGGGGAGTCTTTGCCCCACGTGGCGGAGTTCAAGTACCTTGGGCTCTTGTTCACAAGTGAGGGACGGACGGAGCGTGACATTGACAGATGCATCGGTGCGGCGGCTGCAGTGATGAAGTTGTTGTATCGGTCTGTTGTGGTGAAGACTGAGCTGAGCCAAAAGGCGAAGCTCTCGATTTGGTCTTGAACTTTGGGTCACGACCGAAAGGACAAGATCCTGGATACAAGAGGTCAAAATGAGTTTCCAGGGTGGCTGGGCACACCCTTAGAGACAGGGTGAGGAGCTCAATCACCAGGGAGGAACTCGGAGAAGAGCCACTGCTCCTCCACATCGAGAGGAGTCAACTGAGGTGGCTTGGACATCTATTTTGGATGCCCCTTGGACACCTCCCTGGGGAGATGTTCAGGGCATGTCCCGCTGTGAGCAGGCCTTGGGGAAAACCTAGAACGCTGGGAAAACTATGTCTCTCGGGGCCACCGGACCCAGATAAGCGGCGGAAGATGATGGATGGATGGATGGATTTACCAAAAGGTTTTTCTCAATAGTCAGCCGCCTCTGTCAGTAAAATGACGGAGGCACTTAGCGTCTCATACAGATTGAGATGTGCACTAAATACAAGCGCGCTGCTGATAAAGGTTCACCCTGAATATGGGCCGGATTGATATGTGTTTTCCCGATTGCTGTGTAAAGACTTCTATATGATTTCCCTGCACTCAGACAGGGTGATGTATGTATTCGGGTATGTGTTCAGAGAGCTTATAGATACGTGTGACGTTGATGAAATAGGGTAATGCCACTGGAAATGGGTGAGGCCGGTGGAGCTGCGATTCAAGCACGGCACGACAAATGTGTGCCGACACATTCCCTCGACAATGCAGTTTGAAGAGGAAGATATTGAAGTGAAGAACTCTTCTCATGTCTCTGTACCTAATGGCCTCAGACCACCACTAATGCATCCTTAGCTCTACTGTTGTTGATTTTTGTATCGATTGGTACATTATCCCATCCTGCTGTGATTGTCACCATATGTGTTGTTGTTAAAGCTTCTCACCAGAGACTTCCCTCTCGTGTATCAGCGTCAAATTAAGTAACACATACACGTATGTAAGCAGTGAAGGATTTACTCATAGATGCATCCATTACATATGTAGAGGGAGCATAACTGGGTCGCCTACTCGTTAAGGCCACACACTAGAATACCAAGGAACAAATACAGCCGTATTCTAATTGCCTGCTTGCACTTCTCTTTTCCTGACATTTTATCTTTTATCTTCATCTCCTTCTGTTTTTAGCCTACCAACTTCAGAACTGCCTGGGCCCATTTCCTTTCCCCAATGGTGACATCATCAACAGTGATTACAGTGCTGGCCAATCAGTAACTTTTCAGTGTTACTCTGGCTATGTTTTGATTGGACACCCAGTGCTAACGTGTTTGCATGGGAATAACCGCAAGTGGAACCACCCTTTTCCACGTTGTGAGGGTAAGAGCAATTTGAAATACTTGTTTATGTCTGTTGACTGATGTCATTACATAGCTAATACATTTTAGCTCAGAATATTCACATACATCATGTTATCAACTAAAATTCAAATGTAGACATTTTTTAAGTTTTTTCAACTTAATAAAATGTCAGTAAATTGAATCTCTTTTTTTTTTTACAATCACGCTCTCGGAAAAAGTAAATATTCCATTGTCGATTTGCTACATGCATTAATACCACAGGCATGGTTCCTATTACTGCTGCTTCTACTTTTCAACCTGCCAGTAATGAACTGTATTCCTTACTTCAACAGTCATACTTGCCTTCTTTTCCTGATCCTTGCAGTCCTGGAACATTACAATAAATTGACAAATTTGCAAAGAGTTAATCTCGTCTTTCTGCTTTTTGCAGCACCTTGTGGCTATAATGCCACAGCTGAAAATGGGACCATTTATTCACCTCAGTATCCCAATGAATACCCCAACTCTCAAGACTGTAGTTGGCTCATCACTGTTCCCCATGGACATGGAGTTTATATCAACTTTACCTTATTGCAGACAGAGCCAGTCACTGATTACATCGCAGTCTGGTAAGTCTTGGTGAGCTCATATTTGAACATGCTGTACATGCATACATAGAACTCTTACTTCTTTAAGGATATGTATTAACATGGCAGTTATTTATGATGTGATCATGAAATAACATGGACTCAACATCATTTAAATCTGTACATCACATGGTTGTTACAAAGGGATATCAGTTTATTGGAGTCCCGATACGTGGTGACTCTCCTGCAGTATTTATGGGGATTTAGATTGTAGGTTGGACCCTTATAAAAGGGAATGTGAGAATAATGCATTTAAAATGGGGGCCACTGACCAATTCAATCTAACTCAGTGCCAAGGCCATATGCCGACCCAGAGAGATCTCAGGAACTATGGCAGTAATGATGAGATTCAGTGGGTGGTGGGCAATGTAATGAAAGAGCCAATTGAGCCGGGTCCACCAAGCCATCGGGGCTCGGTTGACTCAAACAAACATGCGTCGGTTCGGAAGAAATGGCTACAGAGGCTCAGTCAGCATCAGGTTTTCTTTAAAAAACATATGTTGGACTGTGAACTTTTTAAGGTGGATAACATTCTGTGATTAGCTGGCGCTTGCTTGATGATTGGGTGTTGTTTGTCTTTCATTTTATACATACAGTACATCTTTAAAGAGGCTTGGCTTGGAGGTATTTTGTTATTGCAAATTGATATTGCCGATTTTTGTCTGAAATCACAAACATATTCATATATTGCAGGTTAGCAAAATATATGTGTTAAATATATTTAGTGTATTGGTTTATCTTCCTTCCTCCGCCTTAAGATTTCAATTCAGGGAGACCATCAATAATTGTCTCACAGTTGTTCCCAGAAAGATGAAAGGTCATTGAAATAGCGGCTTTGGCCATCTTTCTTCTTGACAGAGATCAGTGTTAATCTGAGCTTTAACAGATCTTATATTCTCTCATATCCTGGTGGTTTGAGAGACAGTTTTCTGACAGTCTTTCAATTTTTATTTTAATACCGCCAGATACAGAACATAATGTTATCTCAAGGCACTTTACAGGTGTACCAGTGAAAGAACCCGAAGGAAAAGACAGTGTTTTCAGTGTAACTTGTTGTCCGTTTTCCTTGTCCAGAGATAAATAAATGAACTTTTCATGCTTAGAAAGGTGGAGGAAAGAAATATGTTCAAAGATTTTGCACTAAAATCTTGGCTTATATTGTATTTATGAGCTCATTCTGGTACAGCCTTAACTTTAATGAAATTAGAGTTTGGACAGTGTTGATCCAGCTACTCTGAGACTGCAGTGAATTAAACCTACTATACCTTAAATGAAGTTTCAATACACTGAACATACACCCTAGAGAAATGTAGAACGCTACGATGCAGTACCATGGGAAAGGTTTATTAAACAATAAGTTGTGCTGGCTGCTCTTTATAGCTTCCTTTCAACTCACAGGACCTTTTTTGTGGGGTTTGTATGAGTTCACTCCAGGTAAACTAGCTTTCTCCCACAGATCAAAAATATCCATTATTAGTGCACTGGTCACTGGTTAAAATTTTTTATATGCACACACACACAAAACCCTCACAGGACAAGTAGTTATTGACAATGGATGGATAGATAGATGCTCAGAGTGTACCTTGGCACATTAAAACAACAATAATTACAATGGTGCTTAGTGCATGTAGCGCTGCCAAGGCGCACTAGTCCCTTTTAATTCAATCAAGCTTTCTCCAAAACTCATAGCCATGTAACCACAATCTAAGGCCAGTCTACCTCCATACAAACACTTATGCAGGTTGCTGTTATTATAACTTGTTAAAAAAAAATCAAGATCCATGCATTATCCCCTGAGAAATTCAGAAAAAAATGGTTCAGAACTGAAACTTTACAGTGCTATTCTGGCCCAAGACCCATCCTCACAGCAGGTTTCTTGGAAATCAGATCCATATAATTTTTTTTCATAATCCTGCCGCAACCGACAAACACAGGGTGAAAAATAAGATCTTTGGCAGAGGTAAAAATTCAGAAGCCCTCAGGAGCGTTTCCAACCTCGCCATCTGCTATAAAATAAATACACACTCATGTCTGCATTCCCTTTTTAAAAAGATGACACAGCAATCAGCCTAAGGATCGGTACAGTATGTCATAGTCATGAAGTCCTTCTGTCTGACACATAGACTATACACAACCATGAGTTGCAGTGTTATCACTAACTGATCCAGCTGCCGCATTTGACTTTCAGAAATCCTTTGAAAAATGTATTATGTGTGGATGCTACCGCTGTGATCAATGAAAGAGCAAGACCATTGAGAAATTATTTACTTTAACTTCCTCCACAACACTAAGAAATGTATTTACACTGCCACTCACAGCACCAATGCCATGATTGCCCAAGCCTATACTGGGATTATTATGTCCTTTCTATTTAATACACAATTTGCCTCCAAGAGTATGATCCAAGGAGTCGTACTGGATTAAAGGAAACCAAAGAAACTCAAATATTGATAAAAATTACATTTACAGAAAGCCATCGACTACGTTTTCCAATACATAAAGAGGGTAAACATTTTATTTTAACAACTTGTCACATTCAAACAAGCCAGAGGTCCTTTTCTATACTCTAATTTGCCTACCTTTCACTTTTCTCTTCCCTGATTGTACTGCTGCTCTGAGTGGCTGTGCTGATTTCCTCCTTCCCTGCACCCAACTTGACTGGTTACATTACTATGCCCTGTGTTATTCATATCTAAGTGTTCTGTCTGCTGCCCAAGGCTGTATGGGACAGCAGGCTGCATCCAGATGTCAAGTACTGAAGCCAACCTTTCTCTGTGATCTACCACATGACGGTGTCTGGCTTCACTGAATAATGGGCAGGGAAAATCACATGCAGACTCTTTAGAAACATTAAATTGCATGTGCCATTCATTATTTGTGCAAAATATTAATGCTCCTCATCTGTAAACAGTCAGATAATCTGACACTCTGGGACAAGAAAATAATAATAATAATAATACAAGACAGAAAAATAAGCAAAAAAGAAGAAATAACATAAATATCAAAGTCCTGAGAGGAAGGAGAAAGCACAAAAAGTCAAGTTTTATTTAATGGACCTTACATTGCACCTTTGAAATTAATTTCAATGCTTTCATAAGGATTAGAATTATTGATGAACCAATTAAAATTTTAAAACCCTAGTTTAATCCAATGCATGCTCATTAACATTAAAAAATAAAAAAAAACTGGATATTCATGAACTTTAGGAAATGTAACCTTTTAGCAACATTCAATATTTAATGAGAGAAGTTCAGCATTTAATCCACAGGAAGCATTCAATGAGTGTGCTCAAAATGTTTTTGCTCCCATTCCAATGACCATGCATGTGATTATAACAGATATGTGCTTTGTGTTTGTCAGTGTGTAAATGAGAAATCACTGCTGGTAATTAAATCAAGGCAGGGAAAGAAAATCCACAATTGATTTTGAATAAGAACTCCATACAGATCCAGAACCCTGATTTTATTTTGGAGCCCTCAGAGTAATATGGGTTGAATTTTTGGGAGGGGGTTAATGTGAAAAATCTACATATTTCTGCCTAGTATATAAGACTAAATTAAAAGCAGTCGAGGATGTGTACCTGTGTGAGGTGTAAAGTAAATTAAATGATAGCAATAGTTAACTTTATTTCATGCTGTTTTCAGAGAGACCTTGTATCTTTCTGCCACTTACTATTTCACTTTTGGTTTTTCTCTCTCCATAGCTCTGCTGCTTTAAGTTAAAAGTGTCCTGCTTTGTCTTGTGTCATCAGGTGTCTTCATTCTCTTTTCATCTCTCTGGATCCTAAAATAGAACAGGGCTTATATTCTGCATCTTCCCTGAATCTCTACAATATATATTGTGTCTTTATTGTCTTGGTTATGGGACTGGAGTGTGTTTCTCTGAGGTGCAATATACACCAGATGGAAGACTAAAGTGCTCTGAACAAGTGGTGCACTTGTGTAAATGACCTTGATACGTTTCTGAAGATGTGCTGTGGAGATTAGGTCTTTTTTCAAATGGTTTTGAAAAGCGATGATGATTGTGTGTGTTTATTTAGGGATGGCCCAGATACATCTAGTCCTCAGCTGGGAGTCTTCAGTGGAAACACAGCTTTAGAGTCAGCCTACAGTACCAGTTTGAAGGTTCTGATCCACTTTCACTCAGACTTTTCAACTGGAGGATTCTTCATTCTCAACTTCCACGGTACAGAAACTGTACATCCGGTCACACACATCTGTTGAATAGATTCCCTTACATATAGCCTTAGAGCCTTAAAATAACTGTTTTGCACCTCCCTCCAGCCTACCGTCTGAAGAAATGCCCTCATCCACCTGTTGTGGAGAATGCAGAGGTGATTTATGAAGATGAAGACTTTCAGATAGGTAAAATTTACCTTTTGATAGTAAAGAAACTGTAAGGGATGGATGGATGGAGAGAGGCTCTCTGATACTTCTTGGACCGTTTCTCTTTGCACAAGTAGCTGGAAAGTATTAAAAAGTTGTCAAATCAGGATAAACATTTGGCTCCATGCACTCAAGTGGAAATTTAAATGAAAATTCAATCATTTAGAATATTTGTGTAGTAAAATTTATTGACAAACAGGCCATATCCCAACCCAGCCAAGATTGTATTCCTGAGTGCTCATTATGAGCACCGTGCTTCTGAAAAGCTATGTGATACATGAAGAGCATTGTTACATAAACGTCCATGAATGTAAAATAGACACAACGACAAAAAGGTTTTCCTGGTAATATTGTGTAATTTATTAAATCATTTGAAACACCATTTTGCTCATCCTCTGGTACACGAAATGTGTTCTACCAAGTCATTGAAAATAAGTCAATTTAGGAGATTTCCCGCTGATATTTGTTATTCTGTGCTTTACTCAAAGCGTCCGACACTGAAATGTGTTAGCCATTTAGATTAGCAGCTGTAATCTTATAAAAATGCTGCGATTTCCCCAGCGAGATCAAGTTACCCTCAAAAGTGGCATAAAGAGCACAAGAAGCCAATTTTTCTGCAGACATCTTTTTGAGCATTATAACCTTTTCATCCTTTGAAGAAACATTAAGTGCATTAGGCAAATTCCAGAGCTATGACAGACTATATCATTCCTCATATTGCTATTGACACAACTGTATGATGTTCCTAACAGGGAATACAGATCAAACAGTAATCCAGAGAATGATAGCACGACTCCAGAGTGAGTGTTTCCAAAGATGTCAAAGTCAAATTGCTGTGACTTGCATTAACCATAGTGGGACTAGGCCTTCATCTTTTCATAACAATGGTGACGCTGGTCATAAAAGGCCAAGGAGGCTATTTGGGATAATTTAACATTGAAATCTGACAAGCCTTCAAAAATATTGGTGAATGAACTGTGAAATCTACATTTAGCTGAAGTAACTCAGAGACGTCATCACCATTATTTCCTAAGAGCATTATTGGAACGAGCTCAAGGATAATTTGTATTTTTTTCTGTTCAGGTGATATTGTGAAGTTTCGCTGCTTACCTGGATACACGCTGGTCGGAAAGGCAGAGCTGATGTGTAAACTCAATTCCCATTTGCTTTTTGAAGCACCTCCCCCAACATGTAAAGGTAAGTCGGCACTCTGTGAGACCCTGGAACCAGAAACACTACATGCCCCTTATTACACACTTTTTTTGTCATGCATCTCTGAGAGATGAAGAAATTAGTCCAAAAGGGTTTGAAACTATTGCTGGAGTAACTTGTGATGTTTGAATATTGTGTTCATTAATATAGTATCCCAGCGATTAAACAACAAGAAAGTTATGAAGCTCAAAAAAGATGCATTTAAAAAAAAGAAAAGTCTGAATCAGTCTAACAGAGCTAGATTCAGATATCCTGAATTTCATTTCATTCTTATACGATTTATAGGGTGCATGCTCTCTTTGCTTGTTTCCTTGGAAAAAATATATATATTCAGACCAAGAAGAATAGATGGATGTATTAATGTCACGTAAATTTGAAGTTAGAAATTTGCAAAACAGCGCACAAAAACATGTTTCAGTTGTTTCGATCAATTGCTATTACCCCTCCAGCCCAGTGCCCAGCCAATGAGGAGCGGTCTTCATCATCAGGGGTGATACTGAGCCCTGGGTTTCCAGGCAACTACCCCAACAGCCAGACATGCTCATGGCTGCTACATATGATTCCAGGTAGAGTGTGCATGTAATTCTATGTGTGTGATACACACCTAATGATGTAGCTTTTTTTGATGGGATTTAAAATGATTGTTAACTTTTTTGGCAGGTTACACCATAAACATCTACGTAGAGATGTTTCACAGCGAGAAACAGTTTGATGAACTCGAGATTTTTGATGGTACGCATTTCCTCTCCTTTCTTTAATTCATTTGTTTGGCTACTTTTTAAAACTAGACATGCAAACAACAAGCTCAACTTTATTTCTATCTATTTAGTCATATTTCATATGAAAAGTAGCCGGTGTTTGATACCAGGCGGTTAGGCTATTTTAATTCCTACAGTTTTGTTACATGCATGCAACTTATTGACAGCATCTCTTTTTTCATCTATTCTTGGATGTGTTCCAGCAACTGACAGAGAATGAACTGTACCCAGCATGAGTTTAGAACAGGTGGAGAGTTGCCTGTAAAACCGAGGTGAAAGTAAACAATATGCTGCAGTAGGAATAGGTGTACGAGGAGTAATTAGGATATAAAAAAAAATGTAACGATGGTGTCACCCTCACAAACTCCATGCGTGTTTGTGCATGAGCACATGGAATCATGCCATGCAGGCAGCAGTCGTTAAATCCTTTCGGCCTGTTTTTCCAGGCTCCTCAGGGCAGAGCCCGTTGCTGGTCGCTCTGAGCGGTAACCACTCGTCTCAGCTGAACTTCACGTCTAAAACAAACCAGCTCTATCTACGCTGGTCGACCGATCACGCAACCAACAAAAGAGGATTCAAGATACGATACTCAGGTATATTAATTCATTTTAATTTGATGTTGTTACATTCATTTACGTGGATTCTAATTTTCATAATTGGAAGAATAACAAAAACAAAACTTGATATGTTTTGCCTAGTAACACCCCAAACATATCAACAGTTGTTTCCTTCTATAAAGCAACAAAAACAACACTGATGGTAAAATAACTTATTTATAAATATATAACTATGTTCAACCTGCCAGGTATCTACTCTTACATTAGAGAGGGTGGGATTTAAATATGGTTCAAATGTGCATGACTAGGGGTCAGAAAATAGAGTGGCAATAGCGTATGTTATAACTCCTAACTATTTCAGATACTGGTACAGGCAGATGCAGTAAGCTTGGATGACAGTTGGACCACTGAACCTTGAAATGAAACGGCCAAGTGTGGCCAGCCATGTGTTGCTTAGCATTGCAGGAGTCGGAGCAGATACAGGATGGGGGTAGAACGGTAGAACGCCATAGCAGCCTAAAGTTACAATTGGTCCAATAGGTCCAGCCTCGTGACTGGTGTAACTTGTCAGAAGATCACAAATGACCACTATGTGTGTATGTGTGTGTTAATATATATGCATGCAACAATATCAGTGTGCAGAAAAATTGCGCCAATAAATAGTGTATGTCATTATTTGCCTCTGCATTGTCCATTATGGTGTCACTGCTGGATGAGCTTTTCAGTCACTGATCTCTGCAGAATGACACAAATGATTTCAAATCACAAAAAAATTGTATTTGGTTTCCCATTTATTTAGTCGCATTTGGAACATTTCATACACTGTTTATGATACAAATTTCTCTCTTCAACTGTTTCATTTGTGATAAATGCAGCATCTGTTTTCCTTTCATTTGCAAACTAGTTACGTTTACTGTATGCAGATGTAAATTGCCAAGCTTTTTAGACCCATACAGTTCCAGTGTCATCGCCAGTGCAGATCCTCTAATAGTGTGGCCCTGGGATAAAATCCAAGACAAGTCCATGTCTCTTTATAAATAACGTTAACATACTGTAGTGAGGAACTAAAGAACTCAGTTTCTGCTCCCATATTGAATATTTCTGCAACCACAGATCAAATACGATCCCGTTATAGAGAAGAGCTGTAAAATATAAAACAAGTGGTGCAGATGGAATAGCTGGGATCAGATGGAGGCCATATGACTCATTGGTGAGAGGGAGGCATGAGATACTTTGTGAAACAAAAGGTTCATGTGTGAAAATGAAAATTATGGTGTGTGTCTGCTGTCCCGACTGGAGTCAGAGAGCCAACGCTTCAGAATGACACCGAAGGGTGAGAATCAGAGACCAGGTGGACCTTTGAATCTGTCAGACAGTGGAGGCAGAGCCAATTTGCCCATTGCTGTCTGTTCTGCTGCTCTGTAGCAGTTATGCCTTTACAGATAGGCCAATAATACAAAAAACATTGCAATTCTTGAAAAGGTTTTAGAATAACTTTTTTTTTTATTGCTACTGGTATTCCTTTTGTATATGTAACTAGTTCACAAGTTTATGAATCATTCTATGTTGAATAAACTCAGCACTCGCTAGCTGTGATGCCAGGAGGGATGCAGATCTTATCTTAAATAAATGAGGCAGTCTTTAATCCAGAATATCTGGTAATGGGAGCATCGATGCTAAAAGCTTTCATGTTAACTTTTCTTTACTAAAATAACCCCAACCTATCCTATGTTAGATGCCTGCACAGACCATATATGTAGGATTCTGCAGGACATTTCATGCCTTAGTCAGTGCAGAGGTTCCCTTGCAGAGGTAGACATCCTGTCTGGTTCCAGTGCCAAAGCAGTGCAATTTAAGCTTTATTCAACTCGGCAAACTTTGTCTTACATTAACATTCTGGCCTTTATCTTCCCTAAATGACTACAGCCCAGTTAGCATAGCATCTTACATCATGACTGTTTAATCCATCTTGCACCTTAGGTGACCAGATTATCTGTCTAATCCACCATCTGTCTATTTTCTAGTTCACTTTTGGTCAAGGAAATTTTTATTTCATTGATTGTCCTCTCTGTCTTTTTGTCTCAGCTGTCTACTGTAGCATTAATGATCCTCCACTGAATGGGGGCGTTGTCAACCAGACCAAGCTACGTCCAGGTAGCAGACTTCAGTTCTATTGTAACCGTGGATACCGATTGGTAGGATCAAGCAATGCCACGTGCAGGATACACCTTAATGGGCTTTTCCAGTGGGATTCACCATCACCATTTTGTCAAGGTAAAGACTTTAAAGAATTTCTATATCTTTAAAATGGTTAAAAGCCAGCAAGTCTTAAAAATCCCTCTTAAAGACGGGAAGCAATGTACTATCTAGTGGTCTAATTCTTATTTTACTTTGATGGTGTCTGACCAATGCTAGGTTTGTATTTATTGCTTTTATCACATTGATATTTAATTATAATTATATTACTATGATGGAATTGTACGTATTGTGCTGTTTCATGCAGTTTGTTTGCTGTTCTGTGGTTCGTGTCTTCCTACCCAGAAAAAAAGATGTCAATCGAATGCAAGTTAATTCTAAAGATTTTTTCTTTTGTGTTGTCCCTGCAGGAACATGTAATAGTAAATAAAGAAATAAAATATTAAAGAATTATTCTCTCTTTTTGGTGTTGCAGCTATCTCATGTGGAGTTGCACAGTCCGTGGGGAATGGAAGTTTCCATGCTAACCAGTACACTGTTGGCAGCCAGGTCGCCTATCACTGTGATCATGGTTACCACCTTGACCCTGGTTTTCCAATGACAGCAGTTTGCTTGGAAGATGGGAGCTGGAGTAATGCTGCCTCTGCCACCAGATGCCTTCGTAAGTAATTTTGCCATAACTTCAGGGAATTCAGTAGTAAGAAGTGAGAATCTTTACTCAAGCTTCATTGACTGGTTGCTTTAATTAACTTTTATGTGGGCATGTCAGTCTTCCTCAATGGACTAAGAGGAGTTTTCTTGGTTTTCTTAGCCTCCCTGCAGCAATTTAGCAAACCCAACCTGTTGAGGAAGGTGATAATTACAATAGCAATTCAATTAAGAAAAGAAATATATATAGTGCCAAATCATAAGAGTAAGGAACTTTACAGATGCAAAAGGAAACACCTGCAGGGAAAGATAGAACCCAACTTGTCCCACATGAGCAAGCACTTTGGCGATGGAGGCAAGGAGAAATTTCCCTTTAACAGGCAGAAACCTTGAACAGAACCTAAGACTCATAGTGGACTGGTTAAGAGAGAGCGAGAGACAGAGATAGACAGAGACAGACAGAGACAGAGGTAGAAAGACAGAGAGAACAGTAGCAGACAAAATAGAATATATTTTAAAATAAATTGTAAACCGACCTGGTGATTATAATGAATTTCCAAGATGGGTTGTTGGGCTATTCATTCAATAGTTTCTTAGTACAATTCTTTCTTCTCTTTATATGCTTCTTTTATTTTTATTCTTGTCAGTAATAACATTTCAACATGATTTTTGCTATCGCTGTTACACTGTATATGCCCCCATTGTTCTAGCCCCAATCATTCCAGTGATGTCTCTCAGTGGCCTCTTTCACATCGACATTGCAAACAGGACAGCAACTACTCTATTCTCTACAATCCTTTCTTTGTTCAAATTGAATTACACCAGACATACGTGGACAGAATAAAAATGCACGACACCCGTTTCGAACAGGCTGAATGAATGGGGATAATTTAACTTCTAGCGTTAGCAAAAACAACGATGTGCAAGTGTTAAATGACTGACTGTAAGGTTCGACTGCTAACAGGACATTAGAGTCATACTGTGAGTAATAAATAGTGTTAATACTTACTTTAAATAACTTTAAATCAGGTTCTAAACATGAAACATATTCAGAAATATGCTGACATAAAAATCAAGAAGTCACATAAAATCAGCAAATGCTCCTCCTGGCATGGCCTCTGCTTCTTTCCCACTGATGGTGAGACACAAGCCGGGGGGGGGGGGGGTCGCTGCACAGCACAATGGGATGGCAGCTCGCACCCCCAAGTGGAAAGTGGCATTTCAAGTTTAATCTTGTTTTTTGGATTCACAGATTTCTGACTGTCTAGACTTTTTTCTGATACTGTAGAGAGTTGTTTGTGAGTGAGCGGTGTTGTTAGCAGCCGGGCCCTCGAACATTTCTTTGTCTAATAAAACGTAAAATAAAAAGGTTCTTGAATACGTAACATTGCTACCAAACTGCAAACGTAAGAGTGTTATTCATTTGCAATTCATGATTTATAGATTATAAAGACGAGTTGGCATTTACTTTCATCATGCGTTGACTAATCTCATATGTTATCCAAAAGTTAGGTTACTTTGAAAACTTTAAGTGAATGATTTATTAAAACTACAACTTGATTTCACTTTCATTTTCCAGCAATCCACTGTCCCAGCATTGAGGGCACCTTGTCAGATTACATGACCTACCATCTACTCTCTGGTAGGCTGGGAGAATTTGGTTCTATGGTGATGCTGGGATGCTCAACAGGGTACTACTTGGGTGTGGGTCATCGGACTCTTCGCTGCCTTGCCAACGGCACTTGGGGGGGATCAGATGACCATGCTACATGCAAGAGTAAGTGCTGACACAAGCATGAACAATATCATGAGTGACATCATGATTTGTAGTTTTATACGAGTCAACACAGACAAGCTTTTTTACTTTGGATTGTATTTTGGCTTTTTCATTTTAAATTGAGTTATAACACGTAATTTAAAAAAAAACTTGGCAAAACTAGCGACATTATCAGACTTGTTTTATCATTCAGTCATCTCCTGTGGAGAGCTGCCTGTTCCACCGTTTGGAACCAAACTGGGGATGCTGACGGCATTCGGAGCCACGGCAATATTCATGTGTAACCATGGTTACACGCTGGTGGGCTCACACGTCAGAGAGTGCGGTGCTAATGGGTTGTGGAGCGGGACGGAGACGAGGTGTCTAGGTAAGGCCCATTAGATTTGACTGGCTGTGTTTTGGTTTTGTCCTCCAATTTGGGATAAAGAAAGTGTGATTAATATGAAAGCACCTTACATGTGTGATGTGTGGTTGGACTCATTGAAGTCAGAAGGAAAAGGCATATATGGTGGGCTCATGTTGCATTAAAGACATGCAGTGATGTAGAGCCTGCGCTAAGAATGTTGTGAATGTTCATGGTAATTAGAACATTGTATCGATTGTGAATACATGCGGAGCAAGTCATGCTCTTGAGATTCAAACAGCAACAGGTGCGATGAACTGTGGGTCTGCCATCATAACTGAAATTAAATCTACTGCTGAGACGTTTCATTACTTAAAGCGTTATATATACATACAAGGATGCAAAGTAGACCTCCATGAAGCACTGACCAGAAATGATTAATACCGATTTCACATTCACAATGTCCCTCCAGTTATTCATCCTTAGTTGCATGCCTGAACAAAACCTTGAGTGATGAATTCATACCAGCGCTGCAAGGTGTGCAGACGTTCACGTTATTATTCTGAGACTCTGATGTTAACAGTCAGGGTTGAGTTATAGTCACCAAATCTCCATTTAAATGCCAGTTTTATTAATGTGTTTTATAATCCAAATGTCATTTTTCAGATTACTTCTAAACTCTTGAGTTTATTTATCATTAAAAAAAAATCATTCTAATTATCCTATTAGTAGTAGAAGTAGATACTTCGATGATATTTAGACGGCTCGTGCACATCATTCGGCAGCCTCGCTGTAAGGACAATTAACTAGATTAAATATTTAAATTGAATAAATTGAATATTTCAAAGTAGAAAGATGGGTAAAGTGAACTTAAGCTGTTTATCTACACAGCATTATTCTTTTTCTTCCCTATAGCTGGTCACTGTGACTCTCCAGATCCTATTGTCAATGGGCACATCAGTGGAGATGGCTCTAGTTACCGAGATACAGTGGTGTACCAGTGCATGCTGGGATATCGCCTAATCGGCACATCAGTCAGAATCTGTCAACAAGACCACCGATGGTCTGGAACAACTCCTGTCTGTGTCCGTAAGTGTTTATTGATACCACACAAATCGGTGCATTACATTGTCTCCACACCTCCTGTTTCTCATCATACTTCTCTCTGCTCCCTCAGCTATTACCTGTGGTCACCCTGGCAACCCAGGCAATGGGCGCACCAATGGCAGCGAGTTCAACCTCAATGATGTTGTCAACTTCACCTGTAACCGGGGTTATGTCCTAAGTGGAAATGCCCGCGCTCACTGTCGACTCAACGGACAGTGGAGCAGCCCCCTGCCTGTCTGCAAAGGTCATGAACATGGAGTATTACCACAGACCCACTCACCTATGTCTCTGTAAATAAATAAATCAACCCCACACATCAGAGTATACCGGAAGAAAAAATTATATTTCATTCCTCTTTTATATATCATGTTAAAAACAGGAAAACTTTGCGCCGTCACTTTTGTTTTCCCTTTCAAATACCTTTCCTGAGTTAAGGTAGTTGTTCTGGCTTCAATGACTGAACTAGTAGTGCTGTGAGGTTGTGGATCCAGATGATGATTTGCATTAGCAACCACATCTGATGGATTGTAACTTGGGCTATCGGCTAAAAAAAAAAAGATTTCATTAAAATGGCCATAAATTAATGCAAAAGGTTCACTTCTTTTAAAGTTGTGCATTTTTGATTATAGACTTTTATTCTGCTTAAATATTTCTCAGTCAAATCAGTGATATGCAGTTCTGTTTTTCCACTCACCCACACCTTTGAACACACAACCACACACACACACACACGTACACACCGGCATTTTTTGCGGTCATTAGAGCAGATGGATAAACAAAGTTGCTCACAAGGTTTTTCCGTTGAAGGGACTGATCTCTCTCTCACTTTCCTGCCTTCTCTCTCGCTCGCTCTCATCCTGGCAGCAGCTGTCAGCTTCGACTCTGAAATCTTCTTTGTTCCCCCTAGGGTGCCAAACAGGCAGGCACACACAAGGACCCATGTCCCCCATGGAGTAGAGCAGAGTTAAAAAATACCAGAGTAGAGAACTCAAGAAAACAGAGGAGGGTTTGGGAAAAGACCAGTTCAGAGAAGACCAACACAAAACAACAAACATCTGAAACATTTTAACAGTTTTACAAACACAGGATATGATGTCATTACCCAAAGTGCCATGGACTCTGCACGGCAGGGGCATCCTCATCTCTGAGCCAAGCTCGTCTTGCCTGACTACATACCGGTCAGGCAAGGTCCAGGTGTTTGCTAGCTAACTCATCAACACACAACATCTACTGTATGTTCAAAATCACCCTCTATTATTTCAGAGTGCACTATTTTTATTATCCATAATTTTGCATCTGTGTTTTGAGTGGAACAATAAAGATCTCTGTTTACTGCCTTCAAACTACCCACAATGCTCAAAATAGCTCCTCCCTCTCTCCTCTGCAGTGGTGAACTGTTCCGACCCCGGCCTCGTGGAGAATGGGGTGCGCCAGTCTGGCATACGTTACCCAGAAGTCTTCAGCTACGGTGTGACTGTGGCAATCCACTGCAAACGGGGCTTCTTCCTGCTGGGTTCCGCGCTTCTCACATGTCAGCATGACGGCCGCTGGGACCGACTGATCCCTCACTGCTTGGGTATAAATGGGAAAAAAATACGTATTGATACAATTTTAGGAGTGGAATAAGACAGAGCAAGCAATGAATTGATATTCATAGCCCTGTAATGAAAAATGTAATGCGCTGATAAGGTTGTAGCTTTTTTGAGTTTTGGACAAAAGAAATATCAATGAGAAAATGTAAGAACAGAAGAGAGATAAAGGTAGAAAATAGGAAATCGGAAGTATTATGAAGCAAGAGTATGTCTGATAAAAATGCAGATTAATCTGGAAAGAGAGCAAACGGGGTGACAACAGCGTAACAGAGCGGTAGCGTTGAGAGGGAGAGGAGATCAGATGGAGGGAGATAGGAGGCAGATGCCGGAGAGATGCCAGTGGCTGTGCAACATACATTACATTCCAGACATAAGGTCTTATCGGAAAATTGGAGGGAAAGAGGTGATGACTGATTCGCAAATAGAGGATGAGGTAATATTATTTGGGAGTAGAGGGGGGCTGTCAGAGGAACAGTCTGTCAGCAAAAATAGAAAATCGAGAGCAGTTTCATATCTGTGGCCTGCAGAAACATTGATTTTTCAAAAATTGAAAAAATAAAAAGAAGTACCGGTAGATATTTTTTTTCCCCCTTGATCCCAGTTGCTTTGACATTGTGGAGCAATTTCAACTCGTTCACCACACAGGAGAGAGGGGGATAAAACTTAGTGAAAGATAATTTAATTTGAGATGAGTTATTGTTTCACACTCGCTCCCAGGCAATTCAATTAAACTCAATAAAAATAAGAGTTACTGGCATGACTCTAGTTTGCCATAGAGCAAGTCGAAGCAAAGCAGTATATTTGATATTGTAAAACTGCAAATAGATACCTTGATCTACTCGTGATGTAGAATTGTAGATTCTTCTTTCTTTCCCTTTTCCATGTGTGTGTGCGCGCTTTGACACCGATGCAGACAAAAACTCACTCTCTCTCTCTCTCTCTCTCTCTCTCTCTCTCTCTCTAATTTCTCGCCCTCTCTCTCTCTCACAGCGATTTCCTGTGGTGACCCCAGTGTACCTCCTAATGCAGTTGTGTCAGGAACCCACAGCTGGACGTTCGGTTCAGTGCTGCAGTATTCCTGCCTGCCTGGAGGGGTGCTGGTGGGCAACGCCACTCGTCACTGTCAGGTGGATGGCACGTGGAGTGGGGCGCCACCCTACTGCACTGGTAAAGACACACTGCTCAGTAAAGCAAACCTAGAGGTTTCATTCTAGTTAAACCACACAGATTGGACTTTAAATTAACTAGAAGAGCGTAAACCTCCGCCAAGCCGCTCATTCCCCTCCTAATTAGATTTACACTGTTTATTTATACCGACCATGAAAAGTAAAAGTGAATCGGAGTTGTATTTTTAACTGATTTTTGAATCCATGAATCAGGTTTTCAATGTTAAAATGTCATATTTTTTCCTGACCTCAATCTGGATCAGAAGTCACTTGCCTGATAGTGACTCCACTATGACTGTGATTTTTGGTGAGTGAATTGAATGCATATGTTACAAGATCGCTCTCAAAATTGAATGAATTCTAAATTAAACCAAGACCCAGCTTCAGATTGTGTTTCATCAAAATCAATTCAGTAGTTTTTCTGTAATCCTTTTCTGTAATCCTTCTAACAGACAGACAAACATAGACAAAGACAAACATCTTGGTAATTACACTTTCATGCTTTACCTTGTAACATGTTCAAAATGTGTTTAAATACGACTAGTTACTTTAACAAGTAACTGGTCATTTGGGTTTTGTATGATGAAAGGAGTTGGTTTCTCTGTGAATTGTCTTACCCACACTTCAGACTACAAAGCCAATGTGTGATCAAACCTTGTGAGGGGGCTTGTGGCTCAAGAGGTAGAGTCATTATCTGCCATTGTGTCCTTGGGCGAAACACTTCACCCACATTGCCTCCAGTGTCTCTCACACTGATTGAATATGTTCAGAGTGTGGTGGTGGTTGGAGAGGACATTGGCACTGACTGGCAGCCACGTTTCCATCACGCCGCCACGGGGCAAATGTTGCTGCAGATGAAGCGAACCACCATCTGTGTGACTGTGGAGCTAATGAATCACGATACAAGCGCTTTGAGTCGCTATATAAATCCAAGCTATTATTATCATTATTGTATGATAAGAGGTGTCACAAAACCTGTTCAACCAATTTTAAAATAGAGACAATGTTATCTCAACTATTATCTGTACTGTATAACATATGGCCTGTCTCTATGTTAAGCTTGCATAGGTCCCACAACACTATAATTGATCGACTGTTTTAAGAGCTGAAAAGGAGTAAGCTTGCTCTGCTGGCCTCAGAACACTTAGCAGGGCAGAATCCATCCTGCAGCTGAAGGCCTCATTGAGATGCAAAATGCAGCGTTTGAAGCAGAACCCTTTAAATGCTCAAATCCCAACTGCTGGAATTAATACTCAGCACTTAAATATTTATTTTTTTGTCAACAATTTTTTTTTGCCTAAATACAAAGCATGCATCAATAAAGATGCATGCACTTCTGATTAGGGTCTGAATATATTTCACCTCTCATCCAAGAAGATAACCGGACTCTCTATCAGCCAGTTGGATGAGAAGTATAAACATCTCCATGCCCTAATCAGAAGTGCAGTTTATTCAAATACATTGTCATGAATTACCATGAATGAATGTGAATTTCCACCATCAGCTAAAAGTCTCGTTTCTAACTCTAGGTCTAAGTCCAGGAAGCTGTGGAGACCCAGGAATGCCTCCCCATGGTACCCGCCTAGGAGGGGAAGATTTTAAAACCAAGAGCCTGCTCCGCTTCAGCTGCGAGGCGGGCTATAGTCTGATTGGCTCAGCTGAGAGGAGCTGCCTTCACAACGGCACCTGGAGCGGCACGCAGCCCGTGTGTCAAGGTGGGGAAGCAGGGTAGTGATTTTAAAATTGCAACTCACACCATCCTATTCCTTGGTTCTGTACTATTCGACACCAAAGGAGTGAATTTCTCCTTGAGTCTAAATAGATATTTACAGGGCCGTTGTGTGCACTACTCTATTTATATGTGCCTTTCATTAAACCTGTTTTATTGTAAGAGACAGCTGCTTACTTTTGATGGGCTTGGTTTTGACAGCAAAGCATATGCTCAATTGTCTGTTTTAGCATTAAGCATTCTGATACCAAGTCGCCCTTGTCTCATTGGCGTACCAAAACAGATTCTAAAATGTCTTTGTAAAAAATAAACTTGCAGTAAAACCTACTGCAAATGTCACATGAACACATCATGCATGTGTGCCATACGGAGTTAATGATTCATGATGTTATGCAAAAATAAATCGACCCTCAAGTTGAGCAGCGTAAGCTCTTTAGGTACTGCAATGGCATCAGGCGACTAATGTATTCAGACCATGCATTAAATCCCACAACAAACATTATTCTACACATTATGTTTCATATTCATTAGCAGTATAAAGGCACCCTTATATTTGTTGTACATCCATTTCAGCTGAATTGTCATTTGCATTCCAAAACGTATAATTTGCAAAACAAAAAAATGTCATATTAAAATGATCTTTTTTCTGTAAGCGGTGACCTAAGCAAGCTTCAAAATTCTAATTCACAGGACTATGAAAGCAGAAGTTTGAAGACTGTTATTGTATACATCTGTGTAGTGTTAATATCTTGTCTGGCCCAGATACGAAGCACTTAAGTGTATCACTTCTAACTGACTGAACTGGGCATTCCAGATTGCTGTGGTAATAAATAAAGAGTTTTCTACACGACACCACTATGTGTGTTGGGTTGAATAACACTCTTCTGACATTAACTCCATTGCGCTCTGACACAGATTTTAGACTCATTTAGGAATTAGAGTGAAAAGGAGGAGAAAGAGTGAGTCACAGTTTCAGTATAATCAGCAAGCACTTGAATATTGAAATGCTTGAAGTCACACCAGCTCAAGTGAGAAAAATCAGCAGTCCATTTGTTTGACATAAATGAATACACGTGAATCATTGCATCACTCGTCCCATACCAAGATGCAGTTAATTACAAAACTACCGGTAATGCCGATTTGATAAACTGACTGAAACTTCTGAGAAATTGGTTTTCAAATCCACAATGCACTTTTCTTTCACGCCAGCGGTCAATGTTCCCAGATGTTCTCTCATAAAAAAACTATTTACAAAGACAACCCTCTCTAAATTGACAACTACTGAGACAAATAACTCCAAACTGCAGTGGCATTTAACAGTTGTCCAGCTGTAGTCGTCTCTAGAGTGTAGTTGAAGATGTCTACCAGCGAATAGCATTGTATTTTGCATGGGTGTGTCGTCTTGTTGGGTGTGACAGTGTCAGTTTTTGCAGCACAAATGGTTTGTGAGAGCTGCTGTTCATTGAGCTTATAACTGATAAATGTTGATTCATAATGCATAAAGACGTCTCTAAATCAGAAGCACACATACAGAAACGCACGCTTTTCCCTCTTTCTCATTCTCCCTTCACATCCTGGCAATACGCATTTGTATGAACAGGCTGTCTGCTGTTGCGACGTTATTAGGGAAGAGTGCTTGGCTGGTTGCTAATTACCTCCACCAAGGAGCTCATGTTTTCAATGGCATCTGTTTGTTTGTTTCACTGGCTTTTAGCAGAATTACACAAAAGCTATGTGACAGATATCCATGAAATATGGAGGGAGGGCAGGGCACAGAATCATTTACATTTAGTAGATCCGGTGCCTGCAAAACCCAAGAGGTTTCCATGAAGCATGAGGTTGGGCATGTAATGAAGAAGATCTTCAGAATTTTTATAGTGGACCTGGATTCAGGGTTGGATCCACGCATTTCTTTTTTACTTCCTTTAACATTGCAAGATAAGTCATTTTCTGGCACTTTTATCAAATATGAATAAATATCTTTACAGGCTTTCATGAAACGTGGTGAGAGTGGGGCATGTTGCGAGGGAACCATTGAATACTGGAGGTATTCAGGATAAAGGAGAGGGTTTTTTTTACCATCTTGATCAGGCACGCGTCTTCCTGGAATATGAATTGGTGTTTAATTTAATTTAGAGGGCCTTGCTTGGTACTCGACTGAGCAATGTTCCACAACCCTTTTTCTAAAAAATTTGGAACAATGTAAAATGTCATTTCAAGCGTGGTGATTTACTTATCATTGCATACCCATTTTGTTTTTTTAAATTTACAGTGTTAGACCTCTTTTTGGATTCTTGATTTCAAAATAAAGATTAAAGAATCAATAGTTCATCGAGACAGTATCCTCACCCGATCTGCATTCATGTATCCTCCCTGCTTTTTTTTCCTATATTCTACCTGAAAGAAAATACAAACCAAATGAAAATCCTACTTGATTTATTCAGCTACTGCTTTTTAACCCACAAGAACAAAAGGGAAACTATAATTAGACTGTATTCATTGTGAAATACAGATTTAAATCATTGTGTGTTAATATGTTCTGGTCGTTAACCCTGCATAGGCATCACTATGACCTTGTACTTCCTGATATACCTCAGGAAGGACATTGTCCCCAAGTACCAAATTATAATTGGGTAGCTAGAAACTAAAGTTAAACTTTAGAACGTTCACAAACTCTTCAACTTTCTCTTATTAATTCAGCTTCTTCACATAATTCACACTCTTTTCACAATATGAGATTAAGTTGCATGCCCTTTTGAGGATTTCATAGAATAGATGTTGGCGTGGTTGACATCTTTGTCGGAATAGAATGGAGGCAGAAATAAATCTGAAAGTGTTATTTCATGAAGTGTTCGAAATCCTAGAATCATTGTTCACTTCATGTTCATAACTATTCCATTGAAATGTTCGAATTATATCTATCCAGTGTCTCAGCATGTTCACAATGAGGTCATTCCCACGGGCATTTTCCTGATTTACTCAAAGGTTAGACTATACATTGTTCACCATCTAAACCAGAGTATGCATCGCCACGGCAACTTTTACCTGCTGCTGAAAGACAGCTGATTCAGATGAGCTAAGTAATACAGATCCAGACACACACACACACACACACACACAAGGGCACATCAGGACATTTTCCGGTTTTAAGTCTGCTCATTCACATCGTCAAATACAGTTTCCACTCGGCTGATGATGATTGTCCACTTAAACCTACAATCCTGTAATTCACTGATTGGCCCATTCATGTTCAGCTACTTCTGGCATTTCAGTCCATTTGCATGTTTCATTCACACAACCTCTACATCTATCTCTATCACTCAGTCTCACGCACACACACGCACACACAAACGTCCACTTACACACGCATGCATGGGCACACACAAATAGAAGCACATATTGACACAAAGTGCTACTATACTACCACTCATTATGTCTCTTTTTGTCCTTTTTTCAGTCTCAATATTTGTCACCCTTCATTTACAGAATTCATTAAAGTATCTAACAATATGAGAACTACTGTTATTATTATTATTATGATGATGATGATGATACTTATTTTGAGTATTCTCTTTCACACACAAAACATCTGTCCTATGGAGCCTACCCCAGCTAACTGGGCGTGAGATGGGCTGAACTAAACTTGGAGGTACCACCTTAACTCGACTGAATATTTTCGGTGTTAGGGGCCAGAGAACCCAGAGGGAACCCATGCACATGCGGAAAGAAACTACAAACACAGACAAGTCACAGATCTGTATGTGGATTTGAACCCAGAACAGTCCTGCTGTGAGGCAAGAGACTTGCACTCTGCACCACTGCGCTGCTGACGGCTTACCAGAATGATTTGATTTGAAACAGTGCCACCGTGCGTATTTTCAAACAAGGAGTCTAGCTTTTGGACAGAAGACAACAGGAGCTTATCCTTAGAGCAGTTAACTACTCACTGCTTTGCTCAGTGGCACTTTGGCAAGAATAAGAGGTATTGGAAATGTAATACCAGCCACCTCCCAGCCTTTAACACACCTGAAATATTGTGCATCTGCTGTGTATTGCTGAGAACCACTCCAACAGCCTTTAGTCATTAATCAGCCTCGCTGCCTCGAGGATATATTTAGTTTCCAGCTGACTGTGGTGATAATCTAATTATTGCAGCCGACATCTGATCAGGCCTGAGTGACAGCAGGGCAGCGTCGCCCGCACCAATGTTATTGCTATGATTAATCACCGCTGCTTAATATTTCCTTTCCTCAGCTGTATCCTGTGGTAACCCGGGCACGCCAGCACACAGCAGGATCGTCTTCAGCGATGGCATTACCTTTGGCAGCTCTGTGGCATATGCATGCTGGGAAGGTTTCAAAACATCAGGCCTAACCACCAGACACTGCACCACAAATGGGACATGGACAGGACAGCCCCCAGACTGCACTGGTAGGCTAGGTTTTAGCATCTCTGCTTGTGTTACAGTTACCTGTGTTATTAGTGTGTGCGTGTGTGTGTGTGGGGGGGGGGTCTTTATTATGAAAAAAAAAATACCACGTACTGAACAAGTTTCATTTGTTTCAAGAAACACAGCAAGTACCAGCCGTGCTGGTGCGTGCAGAGAGGATTTTTAGGGGTGGGGGGTTTCGGTAAAGAAGTATAAATTGTGCGTGGACGGAGCAACACGCTGCTGTACAAGGGTGAACTTATTGTGTCTGAGATTTTTATTTATTTATTTGTTATTCTTTTAACCGACTTAAAGGTGTGAGGAAAAGTGAGAGATGAAGCAGGGATGTGCTTCAGGGGAGGCAGTCTCGGGCCAAGGGGAGTAGGAGGATGAGGTAAAGAGGAAGGCATGTGTCAGTAGAAATATGTTTGAAAGCATGCGTGTTATTATTTCAGTATAAAGATGACGTTTGCAGCCCAGGTGCATTACCCTACTACTGTAAGGTTTCACCTGACAGCTATACACGACATACTCCTTTCTTGACGTGGAGAAAAAGAGTTACTTGCTTTAATATTGATTTACTCTGGTGCTTCTCTGATGCTTCTCCTATACAGTGGTGGAGATGTTCCTGGTGTTTATTATTTGTGGGGTCCATGGGCCTACATATTCATACGTCCAAAGATTATCAACAATCTTACTATGGAGACAACATATCGAAGCGATGCAGATACTTATGCATCCAGAAAAAGAACCAAATATCAAGTTCCTTTGTTCTCTGCAACATCATTACCGTACATTTTATTTAACCCCCCCCCCCCCTCAGTGTTTATTCAATTGTGTTTTTTTAAAGATATTTCCAGATCTCCCACAACACATGACCTTGTAAATGTTCTATCGTCTCCTTCAGTGATCAGCTGTGGAGACCCTGGGCCAATCGCCAACGGGATCTATTTTGGAAGGGAGTACAACTACAACAACACGGTGACCTACCACTGTAACCCTGGTCATCTGATGGAGACACCTGGAGCTGGACGCAACATTCTGCGCTGCACTAAAGATGGAACCTGGAATCAAACCAAGCCCAGCTGCAAAGGTATGAGAAGCTGGCAACATATATAACATGTTTAGCATTAGCATGTCTCAAAGAGGCTTTGGGCATAGACAGTAAATTAGATCTTTTCCAGCTCAGTTGTATTTAATGACCGGGGAAGGAACCCAAGTTCCACAAACTGAGCAACAAAGCCACACAATCTTTGCCCAGAGAGTGTGTCCCAATATTCCAGTCCCTTGTTTAAATAGACTTCTTGGTATAGACATACACATAATGTTTTTACCACTTACACTCTGTATAAACTCATACATTTAGCTTTCGTCAGTGATCCAAGCTATCCAGTGTTGATCCAGTAATTTTGAGTAAGCAACAAAACGTTTTTATTTCTCTCCGATTCAATTTGAAAAGGTTGTTAAGCTGCGAATGATCAACTTTGAATGAGCCGTCATTGCACGGTTGATTAATGCGGATTTTTGTTTGCTGCTCAGGGCAGGCGATTGTTATGCTTTTTAAATTGGATGCTTTTGTATGATGCACTTGGTTCACTGATCTGAAATTTGGACATCTTGCGTCTGCAGAATGAGCAGTTGCAGAGATATTGGTACTGCAGGCAATCTGGAAACACTCATAAACGCCAGATTTGGCGATAGTCAGGTTTAATTCACAACATGATTCAACAAAACAGCCATCTGCAGATGCTCTTTATTTCTACCAGTGGAAGTTGGCAACCCCATACGCATATTTAGCAGTCACTGTGTGCACCAGGACTGGGAGAAGCTGCACAGCAACTGCTACGAATGGAGAAAACGTATGTGGTGTTGCCCACTTAATTCAGACAGGTGCAGTAGACGGATGAAGCGCTTTACCGTGCATGTGTCTTCTCATGTCATTTGGCAAACATGGTTCACTACTTATATTATTAGATCAACGTTACTTGGTTCAGGAACACTTTGGAAAAACATTATTGACATTGAACATTGGAAATGACTACATACTAATTTGTTCACCTTTTACACCACTGGAGACATTTGGGATTCAGTGTCTTACGTAGAATTACGTCAACGTTCAAATGACATAAATGCAAATAACTAGGAGTAGGCATTGTTATGAACACTGATGCAATGCATGCGAACAATTCATTAGTTGATATCCCATAATTAATGACTACACTTTAAATGAATGTATATGTAAATTTGCAGATTATTTTTGCTACAAACTACAAACCAACATATTGAATGCTCTATAAAACATGAATTTGAAGTGTAAAAACCGTTGTTGAAATGATCTAACTAATGAATGATCCATTATTCTAATATATCTGTACACTTGTAATCTGAATATCACGAAACATGTCACATTTTAAATATGAAAATCAGCATATTAATGTGAGCTGCCATATTTAATGAGAATATTTTGACTTTTACAGTTCATTAGAAAGGGGCTAAGGGAAGATTAACTTTGCTCATTACAGTAACAGAGTGTAAAATAATGGCCTCTTTCCTGGAAAAAAAACGAAGTAGAAAAAAAAAAAAAAAACGTCTTAAAATAAATGAATCACACTTTTACAACAGCGCATATTTAGCGTTTTATACTGTGATACCCACCAATAGCAGAGGGGAATGTTTCCCGAGATCATCCCCGCTGTTTCTTCCCACAAAGAGGAAATATCCTGCTGTCTCCAGCAGTTGCAGAGGCTTTGAACCGAGATGAAAAACTTAGAAAGCAGGGAGAGGGGCTACTGTGCAAGAACCAGAGGAAGATGCAGAGAGTGGCAAAAACCAAGAAGTAAAAGATACTCTAGGTGATAGGGAATGAAACTGCATGAGGCCTTAAATTTAAAGTGATCATTACAAGGAGAGAGGAATAAAGGGAAGAGAGGAATACGAGAGGGGGATAAATAGGAAAAATTCTGTTAAGTGTTCTGTTGCTCTGTTCCTCCTGTCTTTGCTCCCATTTTGTTCTATGGTTTAGGTTATTTTGCTGTTGTATTTCTGTTCAGTTCTACGGTTCTCTTCCCATCGCTTTGGCTCCCACTTCAAAGAATTCACAATTCTTCAGTTCATCCTGTTGAGGAACATCACCATTTTCCCACAGACACACGGAAATGTCGAGAGAAAAGTTGTAAGACATTTGAATATAGCTTGACTGGCGAAATGAATCAAGTGAGGAAGGAGAAATTGAGCAAGCGAAGCGATGAAGAGGGGGTGTATAGCGGACAGAGTGGAGGAAGGAAAGGAGGAAGAAGGGATGAAGTAAGGGCAATTAACAAATTAAGTAGTGAGAGAAAGTTAGACAACAGAGGTGAGAAAAATGACAGAAAAATGAGGCAGAGATTAAGAAATGAAAAATGGGAGGTGGAAAATGAGGCCAAGTGGTTGAATAAACAAGGGAGAAAGAATGCGATTAGCCATGTGGGGCTACAATGAGTAAGAGATGCAACAGCGAATGAGAGACAGGAAGCAACTGATGGGAGAGAGGCAAATCAATACCTGCCCCCAAAGCGGTAAACACACAGTGAGAAAAGGGATTAAGCCCATGAAATGTGTTGACTAGGTGTATAGCGCAAAGAGGGCTATGCCTAAAATACTAAAACAAGGAATGGAGAAGCAGCAATGATGCGAAAAGAGGTTAAGCAGTGAAAAACAAAAAAAACAGAAGTCTAGAACTGTGGCAGGAGGGAGGAAAAAGAAAGGGAGGGAGGAGAAAAGGGCAGGATGACAGAAAGGAGGCAGGGGGGCACAGTGTGGATTATGGGGATGTGAGAGAAAACAGGAAAGTTTGAGCAAAGGGAAAAGTGTCAAAAGATCATGTGGTGAGTGAGGAGTGGAGGTGAAGCAGAAAGAGATGATGATGGAGGCGCATCTATTCACAACAGAGGAGAGACACAAAGAAAAGATGAGTTCAGAAACCAATTACAGACCAAAGAACACATTGCTTTGAGCATTAGAGACCAGCAGACATATTGTTCTGGAAGATGAACTTCTTGAGTCAATAAGATTGTTGTTGTCCATTATTAGTCGTGTGAAGTTTGATCACAAGCTGCTGTCCCTGTCCACACTACACTACACTACAAAAAATACTGTCGGACATATAGGCCTATAGTTTATGTGCTGTGTTGTTTTAATAGGATTAGCAACAGGCAAAACAAATTACAGAGAGAGAAGTCGCATTGAGAAAAGGAGGATTTCCATTCGGGGGTGTATTTATAGTATTGTTACCCCCCCTAGCATGTAATGTCCGTCTGTCTGTTCATCTGTTTGTTAACATATTTTTGTTTGGAGCATAACTCTAAAGCATCTCTTTTTTTTCCCCATGAAGCTTGGCTAACATGTCAACCATATGTTGGACTGTTGCCGTGTACTGTGGAGCCTCAGTGCTCTCAACACGCTGCCACGTAAGAGCCCAGTATAAAAAACAACAGGAACACAACCATTCATTTCCATTTTGTAACTGGATATAAAGTTGCCGTTTCTGAACTTAATCCAGACGAATTATTTATGGACGTGTTCCCAAGCTGTCGCTTAGATATCTTTACGATTATTTATCAGTAAACAGCAGTTTGCACATTTATAGCTGATGTTGCTGTCATGCAGTCAATATATGTCAATAAAGAATAGTATTGCTTTTAATCCACTGAAGGAGAAATACCTTTATAGATCAATTTACTGCCTATCACAGCGGACGCACAGGTAGAAATGATAGGAGTGTATCCACACAGATGGCAGCTTTATCTACTACAGTCATAGTAATCAAACAGTTTGTCAAAAAATAGACATTAATGACCACAATATCAAATATGTACACAATAATAGCAATACATTATTTTAAAATAGCAGATTTCAAGTTACTTTGATTCTCGTGTTACTGATTGGGTCAACTGCATCTAAGCCTCGCTCTCTCTCTCTCTCTCTCTCTCTCTCTCTCTCGCTATCTCTCTCTGCCTGTGTGAACTGTATATCATCGTAGCAAAGTGAATTGAGCGTGAAACCATCTGTTTCCTGGTTAGAACAGAATTACACTGACTTTATTAGAACATTTGAAAGCGTGCAGATGGTTGTAATTAACTCACATACTTAGGATCACGCACGCTAATGCTGAACATACACAGATGTTTATCATGAACAGTATATTGTATGCACAGATAACACATGCTCACACAACACACTTCCAACACAAACAGGTGAGTGCATTTGTCCTGTGCATCCCTGAATTGTATATTTTTATTCATCCCTGCATATTTGGAAGCTGGTGACATCATCAGGTATATATACACAATATCCTGACATATTATCACAGAAATATTTCTGTATATGAGGGATGATTTTTGAAAGCAAATGCATGCATTTAATCTTTTTCTGCATATGTTATGCAAAATAGCATTTATTAAATAAAGTTTTCTAAGATTTGTATTTTTGTGAGTTGGTATTACATAACTCTCTCCAACAGTGAGTTTCAAGTGTAAATGTAAATCATCCATCATGAGGACATCAGAGATTAGAGGGAGGAGGGCAGGGTGCGGCTCAATGGTTGGCCTCATTAGATTTCCTTTATTTTCTCTGGTACTTACTGAACACAAAGTCTTTGGCAAATTTCAGAAAGGTTGTGTAGGTTCTGAGACATCCAAGTTAAACAAGGACTTAAAGAGGTCGGGTTAATTCTTCGTTTTTGCTCTTTGTGCTTCAGAAAGGTTCTTTTTTAAAACACTGTTTCGTATCTTCCACATCTTGGGACTGCATAAATACACCAGGGATGTGCGTTAACTGTTTTTTTTATTGTTCACTTTGAGTGGCTAAGATCTCATCGTGTTATTTGGAGCTGATGTATTTCTCTCCACTGAAGATAAAATTGCTGATTTTAGCAAAAGAGAAAATAAAATAAAACATGCCACTATAATTACGGATTTATTTACATACTTTTTTTTTACTCTGTGTTTGTGTTTTACTGCTTGGAATTTATTGAAAACATTACTTTAAAGTGGTACTAATGCCAGTAACAAAATCTACTTTGTCATTATTCAGACATGTCCATTTCAGCATTATACATGTTATATTATTGGATTGTGAATATTGATAAAGTAATGTTTGCATTGTTCTACTGTTTGAGCAAGTACAGGTTGAGATCATTTCACCTGCTTTATAAACTTTATCTGCTCGTAGCATGTGAATTTCCCCCCAAAGGAATACATTTTTATTTTCAGCAATTTCAGTTTTCAAACATATTATTTTCTTTGTGCGGAAATATAAATAGCAGGAAATGGAAAGTTCAAGCATGTCAAAAATGTACTTAAGAACTAGACTAGTAAATATACATTTTTCACAAAACTGTTAATGTTAATGTTTCACAAAATTGGCAGCAGCAATATTATTTTGCCCATTAGTTAGAACTTGCATTCAGTGGCCAGAGCAGAATCCCAGACAGGATTTTAAACCAGGGAACCTCTATTCCGCTCAGATGTGGGGATTAACATAATGTGATATCAATACGGGATGTGATCTTTTACTTCTTTGTGTTTCAGTGATCCAGTGTGGACCTCCTCCTCAAGTGCATAATGGGAAAGTGGAAGGAACCGACCATTCGTGGGGATCGAGCGTTAGTTACAGCTGTTTCCATGGTTATCAATTATCCATCCCCGCTGTGTTAACGTGTGAAGGGAATGGGGCGTGGACGGGAGACGTGCCGCAGTGTCTGCGTAAGTTGGCTGGCCTACACTGACTTGGAACGGCTGCTAAGCAACTTGACATGATCCATATCACTGTTTCTTATTCAGCAGTTGTTCATGCAAGGTTCCAACTGTGTCTGTTGTCTCTTTGAAGCTGTTCTGTGTGGCGATCCTGGTTCTCCTGGGGGAGGATACAGAGAGGGGAGCATCTTTTCCTATCGGTCAGTGTAGCATTTTCTGACTTCGACACTGCCGTTCTGTGACTGATAATGTGGCTTTAATATGCCCCGGACACTTTTTGTCTATTTTACTAAGTACAACGGTATTTCTCTCCTTACGCAGGTCCGAGGTCCGGTTCTACTGTCACGCCCCCTACTTGTTGGTGGGATCTGTCTCCAGAGTCTGCCAAGCTGATGGAGCCTGGAGTGGCCAACAACCCGCCTGCATAGGTAACTTAGAGACTAGCAACACATGACCAACAAACACATTTTGTCCTCAAACACGCTGAAATTGTCTATTTTAGTTTTTAAAATGTAATGTAAGCAGTTACACCCAGCTTTGATTGCATTGTTAGTTAACAGAATATCTAAACATACAAAATCCATGACATTTCATGCAGAGGGACAAGCTTACATGTGAGTCATGGATCAAGGTTCAGATCCAGTCATTTCTGTATTTATTTTTAAGTCTTGTCAGACTGCCCATCTACAGTAGTTTCTATAAAGATTCTATCTTGGAAATTAGCCCAGCATTTTCATTTTTTTTATAGTGAAATTTAGCTTTTTGTGCTGACTGCTCTGTAAGCCTGAAGCTTATTTTGGAGCAAGTTATGTAATTGCATAGGGAAAAAGCTAAATCACTGTGTCAGAGCTGAAGTGGAAGGCAGCCTCGGAGCAACACCTTGGCCATCAAAGAATCATATCCTCTATTTTCAATGACTATTATCTGTCATACATAGAAGCATAATGTTTCCACGGTCCCTTATATACCCTGACAACTATTGGATGACTTATTCTACCCTTCTACCCTTTATAACTGCTGATTTATGATGGTAGCCTTTTTTTTTATTTTATTTTAAGACTGATAAGTTCTTGCTGAGGGAGAAAGTAAACATTTATTCAAGTACTTGTTCAGCACTTTTGCAGAATTTGTACTTGGCATACTGTGTATAGCGACTGACTGATTACACCAGACTCTGCTGTGACTGTGAAATGCAGTGATATATCAAAAGGTTTTGTTGATTTTATTCCAATGTTCATTGTGTTTGATAAACCATTGTATTTCAAAGTCACTCCTGTTTAGTGTAATCAGTCAGTCACACACATCATTAGTTTTCATCGATTACATTTAGCCTTGTTTGTGGGTCTCTGTTTATGACTGTGATTGTTGGTGAGTGAATTGAATGCATATTTTACCAGATGTGATTTTTAGAAAAAGCCTCCATCCCATTTTCCCATTAAGTAAATGTAAAAATCCAGATTTTCTTTTTCCAGACGGGTATCCGGATCGCTCTGAAAATTTAATGGGATCTAAGTGTAGACCATGGACCATCTTCAGATTGTTTTTTTGTCAAGCGCTATCCAACTGTTTTTTTGTAATCCTGCTAACAAACAAACAAGCAGACAGACAGATAGACAAAGACAAACGCCATCAATAACATAACCTTCTTGGCAGAGGTAATAATACTTATGTAAAACTTGATAATACAATGTGCCGGTACTGTAGCTGGCAGTCTGTTAAAAATATTTTTACAGCTATGATTTAAGCACAAAAATGCTTTTCTGATTTGCAGAATGATTAATAAGAATGGAGAACCTATGGTTTTGTGTGTTTGTGTGTACACATAGACCCAGCTTTCAACAGTTGTCGTGATCCAGGAACACCAGCTTATGGCATTCCAGTCATGGCCCAAGGTTTTCAGGTCAGAAACGTGTCCGTGTACTTGATAAATCAGCTGTACAATTGTTCAAATTATACATTTTCCGATAAAGCTGAAACCTAAAGTTAATCTTCCCATTTATACATTTAAAGACACTTTGAATAAAGGTCAACCTTCAGATTTTCTAGTGAATTTGTGAGGTATCACTGCTTAACATCTCCAGTTGGTGAATAGCTGTAAGAAATACATTGAGAAGGGTTTTAGTTGACCATTTAAAAAAAAAAAAGATACCCCAAGGACTTTGCTGGTTTATATCATCCAATGTTGTAAAAGAGCTAAGTTGCAAAGTCCTTCAATGAAGCATCATAAAATTGGGATTCAGTTCAAATTGGAAACTCAAAAGTCACGTTTCTAAACACAAACTTTGCAGGTGGCAAAAATAATCTGCATTTTCTTTTGTATCAGTGACTGAGCTATCTTGAGCCCAGTTGAAGACATGTTGATGGAGTGTATTGGCTGTGCAATCTTAAATGGAATTTAAGCAAACAAGCAAATCCTTCAATTTGTGGAGGTATGATTGGGTATTATAAATTGTCTGTCTCATATATCCCCTGGCATCGCTAATAAGAAAAGTAGTCATTACCGCCCACATCAAGCAGGTCTATTGTCTAGACAAAGAGATTCAGTGAGAGAAAAAATACCCATTTATCATTGTTTAATTAGATTTAAAGAGTCACCAATGACTCAAGTTTTGACAGTAAAATAATTGTATTTCATTTTATTTTACCTCATGCTGGTGATGTTGCAGGTATTAAGAAACGATACCCTTTTTTTGTACACTTACATAATATAGGTTGGCAGTAAGATTTCCTTCAAGTGCCGAAAGAGCTACCACATTCTTGGTTCCACCTCAAGAACTTGCCTAGAAAACCTTACCTGGAGCGGAACCCAACCTGAATGCATTGGTAAGAAATAACTTTGCCTCTTATTACTGCTCTGTGTACTAATTTAATTTGTTCTTACCATAGATTGTGTTCATCTATGTGTCACTCATAAGGATTAAGCTATTAATATTGTAGTTTTCGTAATGTCGTATTTGGTTTTGTATAAGGAAATAAACCTGTCAGTGTTAAGCTTGTATTATTTATTGTTTCCCCCTCTTCCCTGTTACTCAGCCCATTCTTGCAGACAGCCAGAGACCCCGGCTAATGTGGATGTTCAATCTATGGAGCTGCCCACTTTAGGATATACACTAATCTACACCTGTCAAGATGGTTTCTATCTTGCTGGGGGATCAGAGCACAGAATCTGCAAGAGTGATGGGAGATGGTCGGGCAAAGCCCCGCTCTGTAAAGGTATTAAGATCCTGTCTTGAAAGTGCACTGCTTGCATAATGTCTGGATGTTTATGTAAAATCCTATCTGTCTGGAGTTTGTATGTTCTCCCCGTGTCTGCGTGGGTTTCCTCCAGGTTCTCCGGTTTCCTCCCACCTCCAAAAACATGCAAATTAGGCGAACTGATTATTCCAAATTGTCCATAGTGTAGGAGTGTGTGCTTGAATGGTTGTCTGTTACTGTGTGGCCCCGCGATGCGCTGGTGACGCACCCGAAGTGTACCCCGCCTCTCGCCCATAGCCAGCTGGGTTAGGTTCCAGCACTCTTTGATTTCTTTGCAATACCATGATGCACAGATTCGCTCTCATTCCTGTCACATTAAATATGCCGTCTATTTCCACCTTGTCTGTACCAAATACATTGTCAACAGGCATAATTAACTTCGCTGAAGTTAGTGCTATTTTCTGTTTTAGTTGGAGTGAAAATCAATCCCAAAGGCAGAGGAGAGTCCGACGTCCAGAAGAACAAAATCCGAGGTATGAAGAAAAGACTGCTATACACACATTAGTACTTAAGCCACGTGTTTTCTTCAAATCCGGTTAATCATACTATGTTCTAATGAGGAATGTTTTAAATGTAAGTATTTTCCAAAAAGCGCTGGCTATGTTTGGTTTATGGGTTTCATGGCTGCTGACTAAAAAGTCTTCTGCAGTCTTATTTGAGGTTTACAGGAGGAAATATTCAGGGGCAACACCGTAAGTGTGAAGTAGGATTTGATAATCGATATTTTTCATCTCCATGGAGCCAGTGAGGAGAGACTAAGACTGCAGAAAAAGAGCATGTTTTTGCAATATTGTACACGAATACTGAAGCTGATTAGTTTTGTCTAAGTCACAGCTTTACATGTGGGATTTAAAGACCACAAGAAATGTCTCAACAGGTAAATACATTTTGTCTTTTTCTTGGCAAACACAAAAGGCCAGTCATAATCCTGACCATTTTCTCCTCAGAGTTTAATAAAGGGATTGTGACTGGGAAAGACTGAAAACACAGTGACAGGATGACGACAGCTGGTCCCTTCAAACTGAATCGCTGGGTCTTGCTGTTCGTGCTTCGAGGCAGCGGTTTTAATCTTTTGTTGAACTAAATGTCAAATAAGCTTTGAATAACTTCCTGCGTTTGTGTTTGTGGTTCCGGTACAGTTCCAGTGGATGTGTTCTCTCCCAGCTCGGAGTGGAGCGGTTTCTACGAGTATCTAGGGAAGAGACAGGCCACCACATTTACGGTCACTGGATTCAATGGTACCAGTGGCAGAGTTAACGTCATATTACTGGACACCAGCGGAGTGTCAATAAGACTGTCAGGTAAAAAAAAAAGAAGAAAATGGATATTGTTGTTGTTGTTAGCTTGAAATAGAAACTACATTCCTTTCATGTCTGGTCATAACCAGCTCTCATTTATGCTTACTCAGGCTTTGCTGCTACCTCTGTGGAAAGTGGTGCGATTCTAGAAATCGCAACTAAAACGCTCAATGAAAATATAAACTCACACACCCTGAGAGGTAGAACAAAATAATTGTGATGTGCAAGAGCTTCGGAGCGCACAGAGAAGAGGAATTATAGGACATTAATATGTTAAATAATGCAACATGCGAGGGTAGCAGTGGGAACTATAAACTGCCTGGCAAGACTTTTCCTTTACACCGGTGCAACTGCAGAGCAGCCACACCAGTCTGCAGGGCCATGGCATCACTTCAGCAGCATCAGCTCTGCAGATCCTGATCTGTTTTTTTTTAAATTATATACCGGTACTGTATGTATTGTAAATAGATGGAAGTATATCCTAGACAGGCAGGTTCACAAAATAAAATACACAGCTGTGAAAACCTCCAAAAGTGTGTCATTTCAGCAACTCGGTGCCTCTCCCACTGACACTCATGTATGGTTTGACAGCTTGCAATCAATAGTTCAGCCTGATCCTGGGTTTATGAATAATCTTCTGTGGGCGGGAGAGAAAAGGGCTCTCAGCATATAAAATGATTTCATTTTGAATGTGTTATATTTCTTTTACATGGGCCTGTCATATTAAACAGCAACAGTCTCTGTGCTGGCTCTATACTAAATCAAGTGGAGACATCTAGCTGAAGGGTAAATGTCACTTTTCCCCCCCAGTAATGTGTCGAGTGCCGAGTGAAGTAAATAGAGTATGATAATTCAAAATGTCATTGTGTCTCCTTCGCTCTGTTTGCCAGTCAGCGTGTCTGTCTGGTTTCCCACCACCCTGCCAACCTCCCACGCAACCTTAGTGGCTTTATCGGTTCTCGTTTAGGTCCAACACGCATTAGACACTAAGTTTGGCTTATTTAAATTATTTTAGACTGTGGCGATGACCTCGTTATTTTGTATCTCCTTATTCATCCAGGTTCCTATAAGTCAGAGGAAAACCAGCTGCTTTTGAAAGTCTACCAGGTGAAAGGGCCGACCGAGCATTACCTCGGCAAATTTAAAAATGACAACTGGGCTATGGATGGATATGTAAGACACGCTTCCTCTTATTTTCCTTTGTGAATCATTTTAAAATGTCCTTTTCCATTTTGTAATTAAGTCAATGCCACCTTATGAAAATAAGATTAATTAGCATTCGCTTTGCTGGATGGGGTCTTACAAGAGAGGCGTATCAAAGCTCCTGATTAAATCCTTGCTCACATTGTGCAAAACATTTTAATATACAATGACCTCTATTTAACATCTTTTCAAGCAGATTAAGGGTGGGCTTTATCATAAAACACTTTTCTCTCAAAAGTGTGAAAAAAAAGGTTAGATTCTAAAAGATTGTCACCGTTACTGTCTCTAAAAGTTATCACAGTCCATAAATCTCAATCCATTTATCGCTACATGCACCATATGGCTGAAATGCCAGTGCTGTCACCATTTATTTGTTTATGCTATCTTTTAAACTCCTCTAGAAATGTTATGTAGTGTTTTGAAGAAACAAGACAACCTATGATTAACTATTAATATTATTACGTAATGTAATCAGCCATTCAGATTGTTGTGTGTAAAGTCTAGTTTCCACCTACAGGGTGGCTGCTGCTGCCCGGAGGGGGGGGTCACAATAGGGCAGGAAGGCAAAAAACAAAACAGAAATGCATAAAGATGAATTGGATGAGTTCAAAGCATTAGTGCTTTTTTGTTAGAATTGGTAACACTTAGAGAGAAATAAAAACACAATTTTTATCAGATGAATAATTAATTTCTATTTCACATTTAGGAATAAGTCTAATATCATGCACTACTGCCAGAACTAATGATTCTTGTGCTAAAATGTGCACATGGGAGAGCTCCACACTCTCATTTACTAAAGACAGGGTTTCACACAGTTTCATTCTGGTGTTGGAAAACTTCAGTGAATACTTAAAAATCAATACACAAGATAGTTCTTATTATTTATAGTATGTCTGTAATATTATTACATTTTCTATGTCACATGCCAATAGGTTATGTCACAAACACTCAAAACATGTAAGTTGGCAATTAATTTATGTTGTGTAATGCCCAGTCTCAGAACAATGTTTGTAGTAGCTTTTTTTTTATTATTATTATTATTATTTGTACTTGTTGTTTCGTTTTGTTTGTTTTTCTGTGAATAAAGTAAAAAAAAAGAAAAAAGAAAACATGTACATGACCTGCTAAATATCTGTAGGGCTGCCCTTTTAAATGCTTTCTAATCCAGCCTTGAATTCCTTCAAGACTTTTCTGAGAATAAATCTCCTGTTTAAAAAAAGTGTTAGGTGTTGTCTATGTTTATGTATCCATATTATGATGAGATAAAGTTAGTGTTTTATTTTACAGGTTACTGCAGAATCAGACCAGAAGACATTTGTGTACCAGGGGCACATTCACAGTAAAGACTTTGGCAAGTTCCATCTGATGCGTCAAGGTAACATAAGCACCATTAGCTGCAGCAATAAACTCAACGTAAGGATATTCAGTGCAACTGTCAGTGTAGTGTAAAATACATTTTATTTTAGACAGAGTACACATGAGGAACGAAGCATCAGCACAAAAACTAATTTATTTTCCATGCTATGTGTTCATACTCATATCTCATGTCTGTCTCTGTACCCACAGGCCCTGTAACTATGACAGTGGATCCATCCAACCCCTACACAAACAGCAGCTCTGTGGCAGCAGCCATCTTGGTTCCTTTCTTTGCCCTTATCCTGTCCGGATTTGCCTTCTACCTCTACAAGCACAGGTAAGCCACATCCTCAATGTAAATCCGTCCGTCAGAAACAGACGCCTAGCAGAGAAGAATGCAAAGCAGGTGTTTGACTTCTGGCTTTGTTTGTTATCTCTGTCAGAAAATATTGTGCTGTGCCCTCCGTCAAAAGTCATGTACTGGCATTAAACAGCATCCTTGATCAGTGGATCATCTGATGAATATATATTAGATGATATCCACCTTGAATTTTTTTCCACAGTGCTTATCAAAATTAATCAGCATGGCCTGAATGGCAGACATTAGCAGAACAGTTTTGAGGAAACAGAATGTATATTCAAGTAGAATTACACTTTCCAAAACTAATACCCCGCACCATTACATTACTATAACTGTGTTACACAGCCTGCTTGCCAGAGAGCAGTACTGAATGCTAATGCATGTATATTAAAATGATGGTTGTATGCAGGACATTGTCTGCTGACACAGATGACAATGAGAGACCAAAAGTCCCCTGGGGACCTGGCGACAGGTAAGACTGGCACCTGTCATGCACTTGGTTTCCAACAGCAACCAGACCTCCGCCCGCCGCCACATCCTCTGTCAAACTTCTCATCCCTTGTTTTTAGTTTTCAGATTTTTCTTCATACTGTTTAGTACGGCTGCACAATTAATTACAAATGTGAACTTCCAATTGTTTTAATTCATTAAACTGAATTAAACACTTTTTTGTGTATCACAGAGACATAATAATAAAAGTCTTAATGGATATTAATTCAGAGGGAAATGTAAAAGGCAACTTATATTAGGTCAAAGTAATTGGGGTGACATTTAAATTCAGGGGAAAATGAGCAGGTTTTTAAAAGCAGTGCAGCCCTACTGTGTCAAACCAGCCCTAATCTGAATCTAGATAAAGGGCATTTTATTTTATTTTATCTTTAATCTCATTGTCATCTCTATGTCAACATAATGTCACCAAGAACAAATAAAGCATTTATATGTGAACAGATTAAATCAAATAATATGCATTTTACTTTAATCTGTTCCATTTTGTTATTTTTTTTTCTACGATTACCTGTATGTCTTCTTTAGGGTTAAGGTTAGGGTATTTTTTAAACTTTAATCTTGACTTCAATACTTGCTTTACTGAGTCCAGCTTAATGGCAAGGCAACAGAAGTAGAACTTATTTCCTAATGTGGCGACGCATATATGTAAATGAAAGCAAAAAGCAAGGTGTCCTCTGCAGTTTCTTCCTGCTTTGTCCCACATGTTTGCACCAGAATCTGATACTGTCAAATTAATTAAACCAAGACAGTACAGTGATTTGAACTGCTGTCACATTGGGAGGTCTGTGGTGTTTGCTAGTCTGTGTGCAGTTTTGTAGAGTAATGGGTTGAGGATGTAGGGTTGGCTTAGTGGCTCCCTGGGGTTGGATTTCCACCAGTGCACACACACACACACACACACATAGAGACTCTTAATGAGGTCAGTCGAACAGCGTTTTAGGAGCGGTACTCCTCCCTGCTAATAGTTCCACGGGGTTTGGGAGTAAATGATTATATCTAACTGGATTATATGCCTGAATACCCTAAAATGTAATCTGCGACAACCAGAAAAATTAGAAGGGGTAGTTATATTTCACTGCCTGTCTGATGGCCTGTGGTGCATTTCCTAAAATCCTCATTTAGAAAAATCAAGTGGGTGGTACTGTTTTTGTTTTTAAATATTAGCAGTAAAATTGCACATCATATGTAATTTTGAAAGGTTCATTTTGCTGTCTTAAAAATCTTTGTATTTGTGGTTGACTTGCCAAATGCAGTTTCTGTACCCTTTCATTTATTTTTTTCATAAATACAACTTTTCAAGGACAACTGAAAATCAACTCGCACCAGATATGTGCCACAGACACCAGTTAATGCTTCTCGTTTTGTTTTTCAGGACACGCCCCAAGGTCCAGTTCAATGGCTATGTTGGCCATGAGAGCTCCAATGGCCAGGCATCCTTTGAGAACCCAATGTATGACACCAACATGAAGCCCACAGAGGCTAAAGCAGTCCGATTCGATACCACGCTAAATACAGTCTGCACTGTGGTATAGCCCAGCAAACCAGCCACGAGCTCTTCAGTGGTTCAGTCCCACTGACCTGTTGCAGTCTGTGGGCTGGGTAAACCAAACGGAACAAACATTGATTGAGTATTTGGACTTTTCTCTATGAGGAGCCTCTGCTGTAATATGCTGATTCTCTCTTAGCATGATCTGCACAGTGATGCAGCTCTGCTCCATGTTTTACAATGGCATCACCTCGCTCTGAAGTCTGAAAGAGTAAAATTGGTGTGAATCAATGAACAGGGAGGGAAAATAACGATGCCTTCAAATAACATGAGGAGCTTGGGATCACAATTTTTCTTAGATACATATCCAGGAAAAAACCAGAAAGATATATGGATGGAACTAATGGATCTTCTTTCCAGAGTGATGACATGTGCATACAGTACAATCTTTCACTTCTGCAAAATTTGAAAGCATAGTCAACTGGGTCTAACAGCCTCCAATTGCAGTTCAATCTGCAGTTTACTCATCCCTAACCCCATGCCAAATTTGCACAGTGGCTCACAAATTCTCCCGCTGGTTTTTACCAATGCAAGGTTCCACCCTCAGGGGAAGCACATAGACTAGTCCACCCATCAACCCCTTCCAGACATCAGATAGTAATAGGATGGTTCCTATCTGCCAACACAAATGTCATCATTAGTGCTGGACCAAAAATCTCCAACTAGAGTTCCATCCTACTGCCCATGACAGGACTGGACTCTCTCAAACAAAAGACAGCTTACAGAGTCTGTTCTGGTGGAATCTGCTACTGATTGCACAGGCTACTGTAAACCAAATGCAGTGCCGGATATGAGTATCAAGTTAGTTCTAGAATTGGGTTACTTGTGCTAGTCAAGCAAAGGTCAAATAGCAGTTGTGTCTTAAATGTTTGTTTTAGCCTACTTGGTAAATGGGTTTGGTTTAATATAGCAGGACAATCAAACAGTAAGGTAAGACAAGTTGTTGGATTTTATAATTACTTCCTGCTATTATTGTCTTATTAAGTTTGCCACTTGCTGTATTGCCTTTCTTGACCATGTCTACCTACAGTAATTGGCAACCAGTTAGGCTAAAACATACCAAATCAAGCATTTGCAAATGTGCTGTTTTTTTTTTTGTTATTCAGGTTTAGTATGATAACCTCTGAACACGATCTAGATGAGGTTTGGACCTTTCCAAATATTATGTAGTGTTACACACTTAAAACCAGTCCTATTAAACAAAATAAGTTAGACTATGTTGAACCACAGCACCTGACGATACTGGACTGGTTTCTACATGCCTGTCTAACATAATCAAAAATGCAGACAGCTGATCCCTGCTCGTGGACTAGCCAGGACTCTGTGCTTATTGTTGGAACAAGTGAAAACCTGGAGGCAATGAGCTGTCAAGATCATCAACTGCTGCAAACAGCTGTGGCCAAATCCAGGAAATGATTGGTCTCCTCTCAACTGTGGTCAGGATTATCAGTCAAGGGATGCCTGCTGTTTTTTTTTTCTACAGCATACTCTCAAACCACAAAATCTGAAAGGGATGCAAGGATTTACAGACTGGTTGACTGAAAGAAATTAGGTGGACAGAGACAAATGGACGGCACCTCTGTCAGTCACACTGGAAACAAAGAGACAAGGACAAGTTTCTATTACGAGAGAGAGAGAGACGAGTAATTATCTACAAGTGTCTCTTCTGATATTTTTCTTCAGTGAAGATATTGATGAACAGACTTCGTGTTCAAAAACCCAGTGGCCCTGTGGGACTTCCCAACCACTGCTGGGGACCCCAAAATATGAACTTTATCTCAACTCATAAACTGCACAAATTTTGCACTAGTGTGTTTTCTTTTTTGTTGTTGACTGGGTTATGAAAATAAGAGTAATTTTTGGGTCTGAAATGGGTTTGAAAAATTATTAATTCTAAAAAGAGAATTTTATTCAAAAGCTTCTATCTTTAAAAAGAGAACAAAGTAAATACATACAGGGTTAGAGTGTTTGTATATACACATTTATATTTCATCCTCTCTGCTAGCAGAAGGTGTAATAACATGTTATCATCTCCTTTATTCTGTTGCCATGACAACAAGCTAGCCAACCAGAAGGTTGGGATCAGTTTACAGTACTTGTGGACCTTTGAGATATGAGTCTCACGCATTCTGTTGCCATTATTATGACAGAGGTTGTTTCAGAAAGCTCTCACTGAATACTGTTGCTGCTGAAGCTGTACCAAACGGCTATAGCTTTAGCATTATATGCTACCATCATTTCAGATAATACCACTCCGAAGCTGTACTAAATAGTACCCCACTCTGGGTCCAATTGTCCACTTTTGTAACATGCAGTTAGAGCTTTCAGAAACCTTTTCTCCAGCGCTCTTTAGAAGGATGTGTATCCACAAATACTCACTTTGTCATGCATCTTCCTTCGACACATTTTGCACATCTGATGCACATGATCTTATGTCGACACACCTTTTTAAAGAGCTCCCAGTGTGTGTGTGTGTGTGTGTGTGTGATGGACAGAGAAAGAGAGAGAAAGAGTGGTTTCAGAATTGGTCATTTAAGGAGGAGGAAACGGATGCAGTATGGAGACAATATGCACAATTATTATTGTCAACAGCTATCATCCCTGAGCCCCTCCATTGTTCCAGATATTACCTCGCGTGCAGAGAGCATGTTGCATTGTGCTTATCAATGCTGGAACATCACTGCAACCCCATACACAAGTTTAGCAACCGTGACCTTGGATTCAGATTATTTCCTGTACACATTTGCAGGATCAAAAAAAAAAAAAAAACTCATCCTTTTAGATCACTGGCCCAGCTTGATATTTCACACAGTGTTCTCTCAAAATGTTTTTATTATTCAGAAAATGCTGCACTTGATTTAGATCACAGATGTAACTGCTTTCAATATGTGTGTCCCTAGATCTGGCTCTTTTGTTTGTGCCACACTTTCATGCACATCATTTGGCATTTGATTTGTTTAAAGGGCATTTTCTTTGTAAATTGCTTGATTTTTATTGTCTTAGTGAATTTTCCTGAGTTCTTCATGTTCTCAAAATTTTAGTCTCAGCTCTTATACCTGCAAACGATATATCACAAATGCTGAAAGTCACAACATTCTGACTGATATAACTGATTAAAATGCTTTTTTTCATTTCAATAGCAGTATTGTACTGTAGAACGTGACTAAATTCACTAAAAGCTGAGAGAAAATCCTTTGGCATGAGAAGGTTGTCACATCCTTCTATTTTGAAATGTGAAGTGAATCGCAGTCTCTATTTATATTTTCAGCGCCGGTAGTCAAAAGTGAATACGCTAAGCAAGGCTGTTGCAAATGAATTGTCCTAAAATAATTGGGATTGTGCCTGAAATAAGCATTCAGGTTATTGAACGTGTTATGCTATCTAGTTCTAAGCTCATTCACGGGCTCAGTGTCAGGGTCAGATAGCTGGAAGCACGTCCACTCATGAGACGCAGAAAATAAAGATATACCGATTCTGGCTATAACACTGGCAGTAGTTAAAGATAATAGAAGGCACATTTAAATATCCTTACAGAAATAAACAATGCAACTGTAAACAACAGTACAGTGTCTGTTCACAATATAGTACTCCCTTTATATTGCTCCAGTGCACCCAGTGCATCTCTTTTAATTGATTTAATTAATTCAGCTGAGCTTTCCCATGGAGTCAAGAAAGCATAATACTGCCTGTCAAGTAGAGGCTGCATAGTTTCCACAATTAAAGATCTAATTTTTAACATTTAATTACATTGACCAAGGCTTACCCAATAGGAAACAAATAGTTTTCCCTGTCTTCACACATAGATTCTGAATCCTATGAAGAGAAATTCAAAGTTGCATCCTACAATAAAGTATTGAGTTTGCAGCCAAAGTCTTATAACAATGTTATTTTTTACAAATTCTTTCCATATAAACTATGTTTCAACAGTAAAGTTATCCACGCTGTTCCTCATGCATCCGGTCTTTGCTCATTAAGGAAGGTGGTGTTAATTTTTTGACGAAATGATTTTTTTTTTAATCACCGAAAGATGGAAAGATTTCTTCTTTCTTTTCTTTTTTTAGATGTTATACTTTATGCTTTATATTACAGTTTCCACATTTGTCCTTCATTTTGCACCATCAGCAGTCCACACAATTTCAAGACTGGCAGCTGGTTCTAAAAATAAAAAGAAACACCCTCAAAATTCTAAAATGTCAAGGTTGTTTCTGCTGCTGAGACTTTTCCATGTCTCCCCCACTGTTTCTAAATTGGTATTTCTCGCAGTTCTCCTTTAAACAAGGGTTCGAGGTGGCTGTGAGAAAAAAAAACAATAACAGCTAAAATTGTAAATTTAAGGGTCACACAGAAGTATTATTTTACTAAAATTTAATTCAGAACAGATTTAAAGCAGATTTGAGATTAATCAAAAAAATTCTTTAGATGGGGTGTGGAAAATATGCCTAAGTATTGATTTTCATACATCCAAGAAGGACTCCTGCCTGATGATCATGAACTCTTCATGTAGGTTTGCTGAGGAATAAAATCAATTTACTGTCCTGTTTGGAGAGGAACTGTGTCAAAAGTGTTCAGTTCTGCATCCGTATGGAAATGCCTTTGTACGTCTGTGATGTAGACATTAGTTAAATCTCGACTGGACCGCTCTGAGTTTCAGTTTTCTTTGCAATCAAATTAAAGTATTTTGTCCTACAAGTCAGTTGCCCTCAAAAGTCCTTTGTTTCGCATGTTTCTTAATAGTTTGGATAGGACATCTTCTCTGCCACACATTTAACACCTTTGGAGAAATATTTTTTAAACCAAAACACAATTCATTAGCTCAAGCAAATATTTGTCATTTCAACAAGTGGCAGCTTGTAGATCGTGACACAACACAGTACGTTGCATACACTTGTTGCGGTGATGCATTCCCAGCAGCAAATGCTGCCAAGCAGTATGTTTGTTGCCTATAGAAATGGATTGAAAAATTGTTTGTCTGCTGTCCCAAATGGTATAAAGTTATGCTGTGTTTACCAGGTCATTCTAAATCACATTCATTATCATCTTTATTGTCACTCCGCACCATCATCGTGTGCTGCTGAACTTGAAGTAGGTCCAAAAGAGAAACATTTTGTACAGAAATCTATTTTTAATGGAGAATTTGTAAAAAAAATTATAATAATGAAAAACAAGAGAGAAAAAAACACATTATTAAACATGCTGTACTTTTTATGATTAATGATGTAGGTACAACAAAATCTTGTTCATTAAAGTCAATGTTTTTGCTGTTACACACCATGTAAAAAAAATTCTGCTTCAAACTGACTATTATAAAACAAAATGTCATACATTGTCTTTTGTCCATTACGGCTGTTTTTCCACAGAAACAAGATCTTGTGTGGTGTTCTATTCCTTTGGGTCTGAGACTTCTGGGTCATTTCTACTGAAAAAAAAATCACTATAGGCTATATTTGAAATACTGCAGTCTTATAAAATGATGTGTCAATTTCAATACCTCCAGAGCTTACGTACAGCTACGCTAGCCTTTTACAGAGATTGCTGTGGTCATGAAAGTTGCCCAAGCATTAGTGACGATTTATGACAACAAAATAACACTCTCCATCTTTGAATACTAAGTATTATTATGCTTCTTTCAACCGTGAAATCTTCATGAAAAGTAGCCGAACTTTGCACATATCATGAGGAAGCCAAATCCACAGTTGCATTGTGGCTCAATAGTCATGATGATGGTGCAACTACAAGAGAGTCTTTTGCAACATATTCTCCTACATCTGAAGTAGACAACACACCTGCTACACTGATTATTCCCCAAATTAACCAGGCAAGTAACAAAAAAAGTACACCATGATATTCTGATCCTTTATTCTGACATTCTTTCTGTGAATATTCTCTGGCAATTAAATCTCTACATGCAGAATAAACTACAGCTTGTATCTGCCTTTCCATGTAACTCTGGGACATGGCACTGATTTCAAAAAGAAAAACATTTCCTTTTTTTATGCAAAACATTTTAAATAAGTTTGGTTCAGTTTGATCTACTGGCCAGTTTTTCAGGAGCCACCTGAATATTCCTTCCAACTTGAAGGACTTAACATGGTGGCAAATGTTGTAAACTCAAGACCCAGATGGATGAAATCTTATTGTATGAATTGGAGACATAACTTCAAGGTTTTGATCCAGTTCCGTTGAGGAACCCTCCCGTGTTTCCATTGTTTTCCTCTTTCTTTGAGCGTTTTCCTCCTCATATTTGTTTTTAATTGATTTTAGATACAAATTTTGAACACAAAAATTGCACATGCGTTAAAAACCATAAACAATATTTGTGAATGGATTGAAAATGACATTTCCTTTGAATGATTGTATAACAGTAGCCTTGTGCAGCTGACCCTTATCTCTATATCTGACTTAACCCCTTCATGGCCCACAATCTGATGTCACGTATGTCTGATTAATGTCAGCTTTTCCCTGCTAGGACAATACATGTTAGAATGGAGAATACAATATTAATAGATTTATTATTTTGGGGAATAAATCAGCAATAGAGGCTTCTCCATTGATTCATGAATCATGAGTTGTATTTTTGATTAAAGGATGGAAAATTACACTCTTCTGTCTTCCCATGAGATCATGAAGGACACATGGAGTGTTCACACCAATTAGGTAACAGATATTGTATGTGAATTCAGCCTTACAACGCGCTGTTAAAGACACATTTTATCAGCCATTTTGAAAACATAATTTGACAATAAAGTTTTTTGATACAATGACTTCTCCTTTGTAAAAATGTTTTATTGTTTTATTTACAGTCTCGAGTTTCATTTTCTTTGGGGAGGGAGGGACACAAAATAAAATACTGTATATCCATACTTTGAAATGTGATAAGAAATTCTGACTCAATGCTTGTGGGATAGAAGTTTTTCTTTGTTTGTTTTTGCTCTTCATTAAAGCTACTGGGAAGGAAAGAATATTAATATTCAATGAGCATTTTTGAATCCAATTAAGGGAAGGAGAAATAATGCTTTATAATAACAGTAATGAGCAGTGGTAGAGGAATACCATATGGTATTCATGCCCCACTGCCCTCATTAATATGTATGTAAATATAAAAAATATAAGGACCTCAATATGTGTGCCTAACCTCCCAAACGCAGAGCAAACTGTGTCACTGAAAAAGAAAGTACTACAAGTTTTATGAACAAACATTCCAGTAGGTAAAAGTTATTGTCATTGTCAGCCGTCTTTATATTTATTTCTAACCCTGAACCCAACAGGAAAGAAATTACAAACCACATTGTTACAGAGCCTCATAGTAGTGGTAGGGTGGCATCATACAATCCGAAACCATGCATGTATAAAGTGGAGCTCCTTTTAGGAACCTTGAATCACATTGAATAAATCTAATTCTCCTAAATATCCAGTATGCTAGTCAAAACAATATTCCAACTCCAAATCCTGGATCAGTCATAAAATAAAAGAGCTAGAAAGTGAATTCTACATTTGTGTGTAGCTTCAGTTTCAGCTTCACTTAACTTAATGTCACAAAATGACAACACCAAAAAAAAAAAAAACTGCAGTTGTAATAATGGAGGACTTTGTTGGAAGGAACCATGAAAATTTGTATTTTACACAATATGGAACTTTTAATGCAGATACGCAGTAATTATTGTAACTTACTATGACATGCGGAGAAAACACAGAAGTTTTGCAGTTCTAAAGTACCGAGTTGTTCAAAGTTCAAGGCGATCACACTCCTCCAACATTGCACAGGGGATCTAATTAATAACACTAAACAGGGCTGTCGTTTTCCAAGCCAGAACACAAAGAAGTGACATCTAAACAATCGCTGCACTACCTCGAGCTAACAACAATGTGCGACTCCAAAGGTAATGCTAATCTGCCAAGGTTTAAAGGAAATATAAGGGTAATATGAGATTATAAGTATGACATGCACTAATTAAGAAACAGCAGTTTGGACTGCTTACATAATAAATCACTGCTGCAATTCAATTTGAAAAGGGACCATTTTGCCATTCCCTACATTTCTAGCAAGCTTTCAAATCCCTCTGACAAAGACAGCCTGACAATAATACATCATTTCAGACAGGAAGGAAGTACTTAAAGTGATTGTACATTAGACTCTGTAATAAATAAAGCACTTTAAAGCACCGCCTCTTCATCATCATCATTAATTTGGTAAAAGTGCAACACTTGATGCCTGACTTGGTGCTGTGGGATCTGTGCTGCTGTAGACATCATTATGGTGTTGCAGAGAAGGCTTGACAGGAAAGGACAATCCTTCCTATGGAGTGAACAATCTGCCAGAGTGAAGTCAGCAAACTGTGCTGTGAGTCATCAATATCATTGAACATTGTGATGTGACACAAGCGGATCTGTTTGACAGGAGTTTTCTTAAAAGCTGCTTGATTCAACAGAACTTAATCACCATGTGGCTTTGGGCTAGACGTGGCAGTTGCCAGGTTCCACTCCTGATCTTTAGCCAGGTTACGGGTGTCTGGAAGGGTCCTTTCTACGTTTGTGGTTTGTCTTGTCTGAGAGATCCTGCCTTTTTGTCTGTGCAGGTTCTCAGTCATCCAGGTCGAGGTAAATCTGTTCTTCAAAACTGAAGAGGCCTCTTGGATGAGATCTTTCTGTCTTTCTGTAAATGTATTTATGCGTCTGCAACCAAGAGTGGAAATTTAAGATTCATGGGGTTAATGTCTCCTGAGTCTTCTCTCATCGTCCACTTTCCTGCTCTCCTCTGTCTCCATGCTTTGCTTTTTTCAAGCTGTCTTTGCTTGTATCTGCTCTTGTTATCTTACTCTAGTTGTGTAAGATGATGGATATTCAACATGGCAGGAATACTTTTGAGCTATAGGCACACACAGTTTTGCTTCATAGACAAGATCAAACTGCTAATAAATTATACCTTGCCATTAGATGGCTGTGTAACTAAATACATTGTCATCGAGGTACTGCCGGCGTGCATGCATTGTGCCCGTGTATGCAAGGATAGACGCCTGACTCCATTGAAGTGCAACTGGCTGTAGAAAATGAATAAATGGATTTACTGAGACTAGAGCTACTTTAATCTATCCTGCATCTGTTCTATGTGATGAGATCTGAAGGAATATTGTCAAGTGATTCTCATTTTATACCTTTCTGCATTGTTTGACAGCAGTCGATATGCTTCAACCTCTCACGATTGGGGATTCCTGAACCTTACAGCTGCAGGTAGTGAGCAATGGAGGGATTATCATCCGTTATAGTTCAGCGAGTTGAATTCAGATCGTAAGAAGCGCCCTGAGTTCAAGATGAACGGTGGACAGGAGAAAAGATTTTCTAAGCCAGAGGGTGTCATGAAATGTGATTTTTTTTTTTCGTTGGCGGAGCCATGATTGGAGAAGATTTTGAGACACAGTAATATATCACCTGGTCTAAGGCTGTGCTGTTTAACGGGATTTCATCCAAATGAATTGAAATCTAAAGTTAAATCAGACATTTGTTTCTTGCAACAACAAAAAAGGATAATAATTATTATTCATGAGCAGCACATTTGAATGAAAGGGTTGGAGCCAAAGTGAGCAATTGATCAGTTCGGAATGTCCTTTCTGCTGAAGACTGAGAAATGTTGAAAAGATTCATAGTTTTGTCCAAAACAGTCAACTTCTCTCCTCCTAATGTCGTCCTCTTCTTCTGCTGCTGCCGTGGAGATAATGATGTCCCACAGAGTCCTAATCATGTCTCAACAGCTGGGCTTAGATGATCCTTTTAAAACATAAATTATTTCTTGCTGTTGAACATTCCTACTGTGACACTCTCACTTCACTGACTCTGTCTCATGATGTTTCTTCTGAAAGAGATTCACCGGATGTGGTTAACTTTGTGAAGCTCTCTGTGTTTCTACCTTTTTTTTATTTTTATTGTATTTACTTTTTTATACTCATTCAGCTTCTTCTTTTTTCTGCCGGCATCTCATCCAGTGTGTACCCCGGCCTCTCGCTTGTAACCACTGACTGGACTTTTGGACATGCAGGAAAAGACAAAGCATCTCAGAAAATGATGTCCAGTCACCGTGTCAGGTTAGAATACTAATACAATTTAGCTGATTTTCCTCATTAGTGTAAATGGTATAAACAGAGGCAGATTTTCTACTTTTGGAGAATTACTGCTGATAATGTAATAAATATTACCCATAAAGATGTATTATTTTTACTCTGCAGTCAAATCCGCTCTTCCATTAATCAAGCCCGATCAATGTTTATGACCAGACCCACCCAATCTGTGGATTGTGCGCATACACGTCACTAGGTACATTTACAAATTATATTTTAATCGTCTTCTGCTGTTCGGCAAGTTCAGGTTGATGTACTGCATAGCTTTAAATAACTTATCATGTCTTGTGTATATGAAGTCTGAATCTTGGAATTAGTCATTCAGACTGTTAGATAAAAGTAATGGGGTAAAAGACCATGAAGACTGACAAAGAAGTAGCTCAGTATACACTAAATTAAATGCAAGTATCTCCGATTTGTACAGTCATTAAATACATATTTAGTTACATTCCACCACTAATGAGTATCTGAAACAGATCAAGAAATGAATGAATGCTCGGATGATGTTTTCTGAGGCAGGGTGAAAAGTTGAATTCAAAGTGGCTGATTACCGTATGTCTTCTTCCTGACTCTGCTCATTAGCCTGAGGAGGAACAGACTGTTCACTATGGCATCTCAATGCAAAACGTCATGAGGAGGACCTGCTGCACCGAACAGACAGGTGAGGAAAGCTTGGTGTGCTGCCTTCTTAATAGTCCCAGTTAGACAGAGGAGCCCTACGCATAAAAAGAGCATGCACCTTCTCCTTGTTTGACATTGACACACACGCTCCAGGGACTGCACCGTTTCCAGGGAGATCTATCATTCATCTTTGTGTCATTGGGGAAGTAAAGAAGGCCTTCTTTTGAGAATATGCACGATAATCCATTCTGCAGCACAGATATGCATAAAGATATACGTAGTCATAGTCTCTCTGAGACTCGTCTCAGCTGCAGCCTCTGTGGATTGTACCATTGGTCAGAATTGTGTTTTCTATTTCTACGTTTGTATTTGTCTGACAGAGAAGATGGCAAGAGAAGCTATAAGCATGTGTGCGAAAATATCAATACGAGTCTGTCTAAGTGCCTGGCTGGATGTGCCTGCTGCAAAATCATTTCAATTGGGAGAGGAATGCAGGAATGCTCACTTGCAATTGTGATTTGAGCTAAATTTTTCTGTTGGAAGATTCCCCAGCCAGCCGTCTTTCCGTCTCACTATGATTGGAAAGTGAAAGAAGATTGAGGGAGGAGAGACTGATAGAGAATAAATTGCAGGAAGAAAGCGGGAGTGAAAATGAATGAAACGCAGAGATGCAAGTTTGTGTGAGATAAAGGCAGCGAGACAGACAGAGTGAGAACAAAGCAGTAATTCTGACTTCATTTTTGTTAGTAATTCAGCTGTGAGGAGAGGAACAGTGCTGCTAGAGGAGTCGTCGTCGGGTCTATCCTATCCAGGATGGCTGGAGGTAAATTCCTTATCTCCTGTTCTCACAGATAAAGTTATTCGAGTGAGGTTAAATGTTCAGATAAATCTTTTTGTCTCTGACCACTTTACCCTGAGGACAGGTCATGGTCATCTCCTGAATCTGAGCAAAGCACAGATTCCAGGTAAACTCATTATCATCTTTCCATTGCGAGGAACGAAGGGAGCGGAAACAGGAGCTCGTACACCTCTGGGGCTTCGGTGAAACAATGACCCACCACCATGATTCATTGCAGGCTGTTAACGCAAACATTCCCACTGAATTCAAGGTGTGTAAGTACTCGCACTATCCTAGCAGAGGGGCATCAGGGCTGTAGAGTGGAATCACGAGTTGGCACGCTGTCCTTGCAGCAGAAATCCAGGGTTTAAGTACCCATGTTGTCTATCGTCTGTCCTATTGAAGCCCCCTGAAGCCAGGAACTAAATCACTGCAAGCTCAGGGGAGGCTGTGCGATTAGGCTGACATTTTATATTTTATCTGTCTATATTACTTCATTTGTGTGGCACAGAGCCGGACGCACAGAGGAGCATCACTTGACTGATGTGCTCCCAGATGTTCACAGGATTGACGGTCAGCCAGAACCAACTTGTAGTGTAGCCTGCTCGTCAATGAGCAGAGATTTTCCGGCTGTCTTTATTTGAAACTACCACACTGAGTTAGCCCAGCTAAAACATTTCAAAGAAATAAACTCGCTCTTGTGATTATATGTCAAAGTAACTTGATAAAACCCGGTTCAAATGAGCTTAATGTAATCAATCTGCCTTCATATCAACATGGAATGATCTTGAATGATGTCATGGTGATATGGTGAGGTAATTCCATTGGAACGGGAGCTCATGTGAGACTGCAGCTTCTGACGCCTTTGGGGAATTAGAAAAAAGTCGATTAATGTCACGCAGACAGCGCAACTCCCGTCTCATGTCATGTTTTAGGCACTATGCACTTTCAGAATCAGTTCCGGGTTTGGGATCTCTCGGTTTAACCCCCCCGCCCGACTTTAGACCTTTCTCCCCACTTTCGTCTTCTGCTTGTTTTCCATCTTCCTCTTCTTGTTTCCCACACGTCCTTGTCTCCCGCTTTGTTCTGTTAACTGTCTTCCACTCCCTCTCCACATTACTGTTACCTTCACTCCCTTCTTCCTTTTTACTCCCAGCATGAAAAGCTCATAGAATAAGATGTTGTGATAATAACTTATTTCACCTCTTTTACTTTGTGTTATATTAGTTCCTCATATCTTTCCTCATCTCATACCCTACATGCGCCTTCCTCCTCCTCCTCTTCCTCCTCCTCTCTCCTTTAGCCAAAAGTCAGCCGTAATCAATATCATCAGAGTAATTTTCTTCCCACACTGCAAATTGCAAATAAAGAAATGTGTTTGTGCATGTCTGACTGTGTGTGTGTGTGTGTGTGTATTTGATAGGTGTGTATTAAAATGTGTCTGTAAGTGTACACCCAAGAAATGGCTCTGCTCCTAGTTTATCTCATTGTTCAAACAGTACTGCTTTAATTAGGACAGGCCTGTCTATCCACTTGTTTACGTGTGTGCGTGTGTGTGAGTGTGTGTTTGTATGTTTAGGTGCACGCACGGGTGTGTTTGCGTGTGTGTGCATGCACATCTAGAAATCATCAGTGGTGTCTAAATGTGTGTGCATGTTACCATAGTGGCCCCGTGTGGAGGACTCAAGAATAACTTATTCTAAAGTCTTGATTACACACGCACACACACACGCACACACACGCACTTACACACCTACACACACACACACACACACACGCGCACACACATTCCAATGACACGGTGTTATATTTGGAGGCCCAATTCTAGCTATTCCATTTTGAAAGCAGACCGTGTGTGTGTGTGTGCGCGTCTTTTTGTGACTGAAGTCTCAGTTTGTATGATTTGTCCAAGTTTTCCAATAATTATGTTGATTAAAAATGTGAAAATGAAAATTAAATGAAAGTCAGAAGAAAGATCTCACAGCAGAATGATCAGTGAGAATATCAAAATGATTCTGATCTGTCTCGGCTCATTCTAACAGACACACACTCTTCTCGTTGTTCTCCTTCTGTCCTCGGCGGGCTTACAGTGCCTGCTGAGCTGAATCATTTCCATGCATCGTACGTCTTGCACGCTAATATTCACGCTTTGAGACATGATGAGATTCATCCCCCCACGCCCGAAAAAATATCAGCACCAGTGATAGAACTTACACACAATCAAACGCCCCTCCTGGTGTAGTTCATTCCCCTTCATTCAATCGCTCAACTCATTCTCAACTTGCTAGCAGGCTTGACTAGACCTGTCTCATACAGCCCAGAGTACTGTAGATACATCAGCAGAAAACAACAGCAAGCTCACTGTCTCACTTTTCAGTCTCATTATTACATTTCTCTCCCACAATCCATCTCTTATTCTCGCTCTCTCAGAGAGAATGAATAAACAGGCTCAGCAAAGTGTAATCTCTTTCTTTTATTAGCTACAGCAAATACAGGAACAATGAATGTTGCCCTCATTCTCCTCCCCCCCCCCCCCCCCCTTCTTTCCTATCCATCTGCTCCTCTCCTCTCATCAGCCTTAATGAATCACAGATTTCATCTGCACTGCCAGCACTAGTTGCAGCACTTTAAACATGAACTTCTCGTGCGGTATGTGTGTCACAGCTGTTGAGTGTGGATCAGGAGGACCGTATTCATTCTATTTTATATGCCGTAAGTATGAATGTTTATACAGTATATTTTTAAAACCTGATCACTAATAAGAACTTGGTGAGTGGTAGCGGTGAACAGTGTGAAAAGCCTGGTTCCAGGCTCTGGTTTCAGTGGTGACTCACTGCCAGCTGAACTTCAGTGCTTCCAGCGTCTCACCATGGTGATGTGATATTTCTGCATTTTGATTTCTTTTTATTTGTACAGCCCTTTTGTACAAAAAGGCTTTTTGCACATCCTCATTCGGTGCCTGTGTAAACATGCTCTTTGTGAAAGTTTCATTTCTCAAGGAAAAGCAAAAGCTGCGTAGCAGAATCATCCGTCACGCCGTTCGAGCCGTGATGCCAAACTCTTGTTTTGTTTTGTGCATCATACTGGTAGCTATCTTTTTGTTGCTAACGCATGCTTTAAGAAAATAGTTCCAATGGGTAAAGGTTCTAAACAGATGGCTCCATGATGGTGACAAACAATGTCCTCTACTGTCTATATGGTGTTTTATATGTTTATTGCAGCCAGATATGATTTTAGGGATAATTTCCACACAGGGCTGTCCTTCCAAACTAAAGGATTTATTGCGCTGCTTCACTTACATTCCAATATGCAATAGTTTAAATCAAATAAAAACACAAGTCACTCTTTATCCAACAACAGTTCATCACATTTCAGCTTTATTCAGTTCAGGTCATTTTTAATTAAAACAAATTGCACTTATGTGATATGAGTAAAATCTATAATAAAATTCATTAATCTCAGATTTAAGCTCACTTTTTTTTTTTTTTATGTGATCATTCCGTCTTCCGTCACATTTTAATTTAGTACCAGGTGTATTTCCTTCATTTCATTTAATTAGTTAAATATTGTCCAGATTGAGGATACCATTATAATCTTATCTCATATTATGTTGTCTACCAGTGCGTCAATATATTTATTCCTGATTTGTAACTGTCATGCTTTCTACTTCTTTCTCATGGGAGTTGGACTCTTCACCCCTCTACCTGCCGCTTTGGGAGGGGCGGAGCTAGGAGCAGAGGAGGCGGGACTTGAGGCAGGTTGGGTCTTTGGCTGAGGGAGCTCAATGGGGAGTTTGGGAGGGATGATTGTTTTAGGGGTTAAAGTCGGCTTCGCCTCAGGGATTTTTTCTCCATGACGGTACACACTGACCTGGAGAGAAAGAGAGATGCGGTTCAATGTGAAACATGCAATTAATTTTACCATTAGTGTCTACTCTTCTTTCAAACACAACACAAAAATGTAAATATGATCATTTAAAAAAAAAAAGTGAGATAAATAGGTTGGGACGAAAACCATCAAATCAGGTTTGAACAAATCTCATAACGACAATTATCAGCCTTGTAATGCTAAATTGTGTCAAATAGATTTCTCAGATGAGTAAATCCTGTCCTTTGTAGAGCAACAAAAATACTTACCACTATATCCACTGACTCCCCTCCATATTTGTTCTGGACAATCATGGTATATCTGCCAGAATCCTCCATGGAAACACCTTTGATCGTCAGACTGGCAAACTTGCCTTGGTCCAGAGAGACCACGTACTGAAATATGCAATCAAAGGTTAGGAAAGCAACAGGCACGATATGACGTTTTGCCTCATTTAGCATTTAAACTGTCGGTTTTATTTGATGTATCATTTATCCAGAGCAGCAGCATGAACTCTGATTAACACCTCAATTTAGCAAAAGCTGCACTCTGCAAGTAGGATTTTATAAACACAAACACTAATGATTTATTCCAATTTATGCGGTTCCACTGAACCCCGCTGGCTCAACGGAAACAGGGTAGAAATAAATGCCAATGAGACATATTACATTTGAGACTTCTTGCTACCCGACAACTATTGATGCTTTAAGTCTGTACTGATATACTGTACTTCAAACAGTCAACACTACATAGAAAACAATCTGATTTATAGTTTGCAAATTGTGTGCCAGGGAGCACACAATATTTTTCTGTCCTTCTTTCATACCTGCCCACTCACTGGACATTTGTACATTTCTATGGAGTGGCACTCAAAGCAAGCTGTATCTGTGAAATAATGAAAGCGTGATGGATTAAAAATCCAATAAATGAAAGATGAAATATGAAGATATTTTCTTACAGGTATATCATATAAGCTGTAAATGGTAAATGGTAAATGGACTGCACTTATATAGCGCTTTTTCCACTGCTTCGCGGTGCTCAAAGCGCTTTACATTAGGCCTCACATTCACCCATTCACACACGCATTCACACTCCAGTGGGCGACTGCTGCCATGCAGGGTGCTGCCAGACCCACTGGGAGCAATTTAGGGTTCAGTGTCTTGCCCAAGGACACTTCGACACGTAGACCGTCACAGCTGGGATGAAAGCTGTAGGATAGCTAATGTGCAGACGTCTATTTGTGAGCAATTTCTCCTTTGTTAGGGGCATGTATGTATATAAAACAGCATTTGCTATTGTTGCAGTGATAATAGCAGTGGTACTCTGAGCAGAGGGATTTCAACATTTGTGCCAACTTGTGCCTTTATTGCTTATAGTAGTACTTATTTCTTTACTGAGTTCCAGGGCACTATTTCCTTTACCTTTGCCTAGTTTTATTTATGTTCCTGTTAGTATTCTCAGTTGCATCTTGTGTCTGTGCAGCGTTGGCACACTCCAGAGGTTTGGAAACTGCATCAACGGGGATGTCAGGTGCTATTTTCCACAGATTGTTTGCAGGTAAGGAAATAAATCGAGAAGGAGGTTAAGTCAACACATACACCCCCTCCCCCCGGCAATGGCATTTCCCTAACTCAATTCTTCAGAACTGCTAGGAGCTGCAGGATGCCGGACCCTCCACTGGCCGGGGAAAGACTATAGAACGTGTTGAATGGCAAGTCGGTCAATGAGTTATGAGCGGTGCATTTGGTGTTAACGGATCCAAGAGCCTCCTGGCATGCGGATTTAGCCTCAGTGTGTAGATCCCTGCGGTGGTTGTGGTGGTAGTGGGGGGGGGGGCTTTTGTTTCTAAATGTGTGATCTTCATAGAGTCTGCCAGCGATGAGCCCCAACTTAAATCCCATTAAATACATGTGGGATTGCTTTTAGTCAGTCGCTGCCATCCCATAGGATGACCTCATCTGGAGGTTGTGCCAATCCATGGGGAGGACGATTACTGTTGTAAACTATGCTCATGTGGGACTCACTAGACTGGAGCCATAGCTTTTGAAGATACAACAAATCTGTTTGTCCACTACTAATTCCACAGTGTCTTGGTAAAAGCCAGTAAAAGCAGAACCTCCTTTGTGGAGGTAATATTATTGAAAGTCCAAAAACTAAACTGTAATATAAATAATATTATATAATAATAATAAAACTGTAATCACACTTTTTGTTGTACAGTCATTGCATTTTGATAGTACATAAAAATATATAAAGATTGTGAAAAATATTCAGACAAAGCGCCCTGGAAGAGTACAAATAAAATAATATAAATAATGAATGTCCAGCAGACATTTTTCAAGTACCGGTACAGAAACCTCAATAAGGCCATCACTAATCATGAGAAAGGAAGGAAAGTTTGGCTAAGCAGCAATATCTGATGTAACAAAGAAAAAGCATTTACCTGATCATCAGGTTCCACATCGGCTCCGTTCTTCAGCCACGATACTTGAGGTTTGGGATCTCCGCACACTGTACATGTTAAACTCAGGGTCTGAGGGTGGAACAAAAAGTGGCCTTTTCATCAGATGTGCCGTTTCATAGGGACAGCAATCACTCAGGCACACACTTAGACACTTGCCTTCTTTTCCATAATGGTGACGACATCAGGCAGCCCCCCCACGACTTTACCACGGTCTGAAACAGAACGACAAAAGTTCATATTATCATATTATTCCTCTTTTTTTTTTAACTGAAAGAAGTTCCTCTCCTTTGTCATCTGTAAAACAGCGAAACACCTTTTGAGGCAATGCCGCTCTTTATTAAATTAGCGTTATTACACTATGAAACAGCAGAATGAAAGGGTGAACTCACTCTTTTCAGCATAGGCCTCAGCCCTGTAACAAACACAGACAAATTCAAGCTGTTTCTCTCACACTTCTATACTGTGATATAGAATCTATACAATAACCTAAACTTTACCTCTCAGTATTCATTGTCTTTAAAAATAACAAGTAGTTATGGTTTATCTTTACTTCTTGGTGATATCTTAACAGATCTCATTATATTGTAATGTTACTTTGGGATTGATATTGCCTTGTAATAACTGAGTGAAGACTGTCAGATCAGCACGAGAGGAGCGGAGGTCAGCCCCAGGGCCAGATGGCTGAGGGAAACGTGCTCTCCGCTCGCCGTGCCGATGCTTAATCGAAAGGCCAACAGGGTGTCACTTGGTCCAATATGCGTGTAAAATCTTGTGTTTAAATAGCACTCTTTGAATGTTAATTAGAAATGGGATTTGGAGCATTTCCGCTCTGCATGCACCGCATACTATTTAGTAAGTCGATTGATTTTTCTAAACAGGTTGAAAAAGCCAGTGTGTGGGGGTGCTGCTGTAGCCAAAGAGCCCGAAAGCATTTCTGTAGATATTGCAGATATTGTTTGGTTTGTTTTTTTGTTTTTTTATCTCATTTTTCTGGATTATATCAGACAGCGAGGCACTGGATCTGTGTACTGTATGTATTCATAAATAGATATAAAGCTCTATTTTCTTAAGCAGTGACAAAAAAAACATACATCAAGAGAGCTTCAGTTTTTGCAAGTGCAGGAGTAAAACATCAGTGAAGTGAACAGGCTGGCTTGCCTGGGCTCCTATATTTAGTCCATGTATTCTGTCTATTGTAATCTATTATATTTTAGTAATCATATAACTAGCAAAGCACTCAGAGAGCCCTCATTATTGGATTTACATCATCCACATGGTGATCTGGATCATCATCAAAAGGTTCTAAATTGTTCTTGGTATCTATATACACCAACCACGAGAAGGAAAAGTGAATAGGAGTCGATTTGTTAACTGATTTTTGAGTCCATAAATTGAGTTTTCTTAGTGTTAAAATGTTGTATTTTTTTCTGACCTCATTCTGAATCTAATCCAGATGAAATTCGGTGGAGAGATAGAGACCCCCACCCTACGTGACTATGACAAATTCCATAAACAACCGAGATATTGAAGAACTAATTTTGAAGCTCCATTGACTGCAATGTTAATGAAAATTTCAAAGTGAATCCAGGATCTCTTGTGGATCATGACCAAAATGTAACCATCTCTTCCTGGTAACATTCCCAAAGTTTCCTTTTTCTAACAGACAGACAGACCAACGCAGGAAAAAACATAACCTCCTCCGCGGAGGTAATTGGCTTTCTGGATTTGTAATATTCCAGTTTACCCAGAGCCCCTCACAAAAAAATGACCTTTATCACCTTTATTTATGATAAATAATGTGCATTGACTTTTACTTAAAGCCTTGATATAGAGCAGCTTAAAGTATCGTGGGCACGTTACACATTAATGTGAAATAGGAGATGTTAAAATGGCACGGATGAGTTAGGACACATAAATGAAACAAGTGTGGTTCTTACTTGAGTTTCTGGAACTCTGCAAAGGCTTTCTCGTACACTGTAAAAGATAACGACATTTGGGAATGCCGTTCACAACACCTGATATATTCTCTGCATGAATCCCTTTTGTATCTCTGAGTGTTTTTTGTACTATCAATGAAAAGAGCGAGTGACAAAAGAGCAAATGAGAGAGATCTACTGACCATCACCACTGAGGTCCAGCGTGCGTTTATGTGAGTTTTCAGCGTTGGTGATCACGATGGAGTACATTCCTTTATCCTTCTCACATGGCTCGATCACCTATGAATCAATAAAAAAAAAAAAACATTCATTTGGACTTTAAAAACCTTCTAACAAAAAAAATCAATTAAATGTCTTTTCAATTGTGGGATGATGTTTTTATTCATCGTCTGCCCTCGATGTGATGGTGTTCAGTTCATCTGAACGGAGCTAACCCCCCCCCCCCCCCCCCGGTATTGCCTCTACAGAGCCACTCTGATGGCTTTAATGCAACATTGATGAGCAACAGGAGCTGCTTTGACATCACAAAATGACTCTTCTGCGATCCACTTAAAAGGCATGTACTGCTCGACATGCACTGAAGTTATACCTCCATTGTTGCCATAGAGGGGGTTCCTCCAATCGTAAACTTGTCACCGTGGGAGAGTTTAGTTTCACTGAGGAGAAGAAAGGAGAGGATTGTTTAGTGTATGTGTGTGGGATGGTGGAGTCGGAGGTAATGGAAAATCATGTTTACAGGCCTGCCTAATGTTACTCACTGGGATTCCAATTTCTCTCTTTTGCTATCTGTCGTTCTCTCACACACGCTCAAAGGAAAGCAAGAGAGAGGCTAGAAATCTCGCACTGGCAACTTTCTTTCTTCTTCTTTCTCTTATTTTTTGTCTCTTTCTTTATTTCTCCCAATTTTCTTGCTTTGCATCCACATTTTATAATCTATAATCTATTTTATGAATATTTTCTCTAAATAGAAAAAGACAGGCATGTGATTTTTCCTTTTTGTGTGTGTATTTATTGTCGCAATAGGGGCATTTTTTCTGCAGTCACCAGGATAATGAACACAATTTTCAACAGCCATCTCAAGTTTTATTTTGTGGCTTATTGTTTTTGCTCCTCTCTGTGGTTTAACTGGAGAGAAAAGCAAAATAATAAATTTGTGGTTAGCATGTTTATAGGCTGACTTGAAAGAATTCCCTTATTTCTACTAAAACCCCCTGCTGTGACTACAAAAACTGGAGTTATTGTTGTCATTATTTTCTTCCTCTCGGTAGTTCTTTGGTGGCTTTGCAGTATATAGTAGTATTAGTGGTGCGTTCATTCCTTACCCACGATACCAACAGATGTTCATCTCTGAGGTGTAATACTTCATGTGGCATTGCAGCTGAATGCCTGTTGCAGTGCAGTTAATCACCAGTTCTGCTGCACTGGCTCCTAGAGGAGTTGATAGCAGGTGACAGAGGTTATGGAGGCCATATTTGAAATTAGAATCACACATTCTACATGTTTTTCCATTTGCTGCTGGATAACCTGGCTTCTCTATGCAGGGAGGAAAAACAGGATGCACAGATCATATTGAATCACATGTTCATCTGCAACCATTTCTCTATGAATAGAGTCGTTGCCTTTATGGAGCTTGGACTGCAGGAATGCAGAAATAAAACAGAGTGCTGGAGCATTCAATAAAGAGCAAACAGCAAAGGCTAAAACATGTTTTGAAGCCCATATACCCAAAGCAGTTATATTCTGCACTATAACTGTGTAGGACTAGGCTCACTGCACATTCCAAGTGTACAACTGTGTCATCCACCTGGTCACATCACCATGGTTTCCCATTATCACAGTAATGAATCCTCTTCTCCTGTGCAACCACTGCTGTAACCGTAGCTGCAGAGCTGTCAAGAAACTGTCTCTGAGGATAGGAGTAAGACGCTCCTCCACATTGTCACTGTGACAGCGCAGAGAAATCTTAAAGCGATTTCACCACACGATGCATGATGGCCAAATGCTTCCAGCATGACAACTTCTGCCACATGCTGATAAATGTGTGCGTGTGTGTGTGTGTGTGTGTGTGTGTGTGTGTGTGCGCGCGCGCGTGCGTGCGTGTGCGTGTGCGTGTCAGATACCCACCAGCCAATTGGCTGATCTTGTTGATGGCGTCATCAAACACTAGAAGACAAGCAGAGAATCACGGGGATCAGAGAAAGAGCCAAAAGAATGGAGAGTCGCAATGCTGCCCTCTAGTGGCTTCATACAAATCAGAATTAAACTTTCTAATCTTAAACCTCCACATGTCCACATATGTTGTTAGTCTTGGATTTTAATTTAGAAGTGCAACTGCAACATTATTAGAAATTATTAGAAATGCATAAAGTGCATTTTAGACAAACCATCCCAGCATCCTATCAATCGATCAATCAATCAATTGGCCAAATTACAATATATTTGAATACAGTTTGCTTGAATTATAAGTCTGAAATACAGAGTAGATAAAACAGTCATGATCAGTTATCAAAATGCATAGCAATAAGGGTGAAGGACGACAGAGCTGCAGTTGAAGTTTTGTTTTACTCAAACTTTGAGACATTAATTTTCTCATGATTAAACGCCGCCGGCAGGTGAGCAAGCTGTCACATGGCAAAAAAGCGCTACCACACTGAAGTAAACAACAACAAAAACAAGGTTGGGATGAGAAGATGTATTAATCTGTGAGAAATATTAAATCCATAACCTACTGTATACTGCATTTACCTTTTCCAGAGATGTCAATTTGACTCATATCTTTTCCTCTGTCATCACTGATGGTGGCTTTATAAACCCCTGAGGTCTTGAGTGAAAACTGGAGCAGAAAAAATCTTAATATAATATCTGCATCCTGGTATTTACTGTTTCATCATGCTTCAAAATGTTCATTGTTCTGTGCTTCATTTTACGCAGTTTCGTTTTCCATTCAGGAGATCAACAATAATGACGGGAATATTACCAGTTTAATTGGCAGTTTACAGACGCCGGATCCGAGGTCAGGCTTCACATCAGGGATGATCTCTGTATCTTCTTTATACCAGTGGAACGCTGATTCTTTCTTCAAGTTAGCAACCTATGAAATAAAATCAGCCCAGTTATCATTCATAATATTAATTATCACTGAAGTCATTTATCAGTCCTGGGTTTTAATCTAAATTTCACCAGATCCTTTAGAGATGCTGCAGATAAATCAACAATATGAATGGAGCCAATTCCTTCAAAATTATCTGAAAATAATCATCACAATATTACCCATTTAATTTAATGCATATGTTTGTTGTGTTTGTGCAGTATTTACAGTATTACACATATTAGGGTCAAACAGATGTCAGAGTCAGTTTGTCTTGAGGGATGGACTTGATCCTTCATCGCTAACAAAAGGAAGCCAAACAGTGTAATTGCGGTCGTTTTGACCTCATCATTATGTAGCAGTGTTGCATTCTGCAGTCAGCTGCCGTGAAATTGGTAATGAGATATCTGCACAACAGCCTCCAATTTGTTTAAGAGTGTAAACATTCAATAATGATGGCGCTTGGCTGAGTTTACCTTGCAGATCAAAGTGACAGAGCAGTCCTCTCCCACCTGAAGTGACAGGAACTCGCTGAAGTGGGGGCCTGTTGTGGACAAAGGCAGGAAGAGGGATACTTAAAATCTTATTTCTGGACCTTAATTGCATCAGCTCTGGCAGCTGTTTTGTGCTTTAACAAATTCCCATTTTCATGCATATACTGTCACTCTTCCACAAACATCTAGGTGTTGGTCCTTGAACTTTAAGGTTCAACTTCACTGACACACATTTTCCTCTTTCCTGCACACTCACTGATGAGATTACTTGTCTACTAGCTAATGCAGCCGTGCACTCGTCTCAGGCCATGGCGGGCGACACTCTCACCAGCTTGAAAGTGGATGATGTCTGTTTCTTACCCTCCTTGACCCTGATGTACTCTCTCCTCTGGTAGTCAGCCTCAGCCAACGCCGCCTTGAACGCTGTGTACATACAGATGCACATAAATAGAGGATAATTAAAAGATCAAAGTGTTGCCACTCTATAGATCCTCTCGGTGGATTAGCTCACTGATGGTCCCCCAAATGAGAGCAGAATCAAAAAAAAGTTTAAAGAAAAATATTGACCAGCAAGCCTCAATCTCTCTAAATGCATCATCATTTTTGTGACGCAGTCTCTTTTGCTACAGTTATGCTCCAGCTTTGGTACGTGTGTCTCACAGGGCTGATGTTTACTAAGACAGAGAAGCTGCTCGGAGTGAGAGATCTGGCATCTCTCACCATCTCCAATCAGGACCAGGGAACTCTGGGCTTTGCCTCCTCCATCTGTGATCTGGCAAGTAAATGTCCCCTCGTTCTCCTCGGTGAAATGGTCCATGATGAACTCGATGATACCTGTGGAGACGTCATGACCCATCTTGTTGGGCTGCGGAAAAATAGGCGGCGCGATTGTTGTCAAAAGGCTATGATGCTTTCAAAGATATGTTTTGTGAATATGGATTCTTTTTTTAAGGCTTTAATGTGGCAGCAAGTCATTTTCCATGCCTTCAACTACACTGCACTTACACTAGCTCCAGACAGTTCCTTGTTGTTTGCAAAGAATGTGTAGGTAACTTTGGTGGAGATTTCCTCAGCCTGCAGCCAGAATCTCATTCTACCTCTCTCCAAAATCTTGTAGTCCAACTCGGATTTCAGCGGGATGACTAGAAGAGACCAGAGAACGTTACAGTTGCAAAAACATCGCTGCAGTCTTTCACTCATAAGTAATTCAAACTGTTAAGTAAGAGAGGAGGGGAGACAATGAGAAGCGGGAGAATAACAGATGAATAATGGCGAGGCAGGTGATGCAAAGGCAGGTAAGACTGTTACGGATAGATAAATATCAGAAAGAGAAATTGACTCCAAAAAGAATTAAGAAATCTGAAATGTTCAAAGTGAAGTCAGAACAAAGAAAAATTGAGAAGTGTGCATGAGACAGATTAAAGATGCAGCAGAGGAAAACGTCTTAGAGAAGAGAGATTAAAAGGGACAAGAGGACAGATTATGAGAGATGGAGAAAGTCAGCCAAGGGGCGCCTACTTGGATGTCTGATGTCATAGCTGAGTTCCAGCATCTTCGCCAGCTCTGAAATGTGAAGAGACAACGTATGTATTTAGTGCAGCCATGGGTACAAAGAAGTAACTGAAATACATGTTACAAAATGTGCACAGTGGTTTAATTGAGCAGTTTGAGTGGGTGATTCAAGCAGTCACTACTGTAGTTGGTTGTAATAGGATGAGGCAGGCACTTAGATAGCTGAAGAGAGGGTGATACATCATGGCTGAGTGTTTTTAAAGCCTGCGTCGGTGCCCAAAGGCCCACTCGAAAACAGTGCTGAGCTAGTTTATTAAATGTGATAAAAGAGAAACACAAATAACCTGGACACTAGGAGATTAGAAATTATTGTAAATAAAAAAATTGTAGGCCAAATGGGGAGCAATCAGTGCAAGGAACGCTGAATAACATATTACAGCACAGAAGCATAGAGGTGCAATAGCAGGAAAGAAAATATTGTGAAACTTTTTTCAAGAAAGCCATTTGCCAAGATGACAAGTTGCCTGCACTGCACCTCAGTCCATCCATACATAAATTGCTTTTGAATTTCAGTCGAGAAATGTACAGATGTTTACATTTTCATGTGGAAAACATAGAATATATTTGCAAGTACTTTTTTCTTTTTTTTAACAGATAAAATTGAATTTAATGTGTAAATGCTAACAAGGCATTGAAGATGATGATGGTAACAATCCATATGACATAATTTCATCAGGAGTAAACTGTCTCTGGATAGGAATCAGCTTTGAAATGGAAAGGTTTAGCTACGCTCCAGAACAACATTTTCACAGTTATGTGTGAAATCCTACCTTCAGGTGAAATCGAGTAGCTGGATGACACCCCATCCGTGTTAGTGACAGAAGCAGAATACGTCCCAAAGTCCTCTTTGTCTGCATTCTTAAAGATCATCTTAGAACTAGGATGCAGACGCAGGCAGCAGATTACATTTGAGATGTCAAATGAATGCAATTTCTGACACAATACAACTGTCCATATGTGGACATGTGTGTGTTAAGTAGTCTTACTGGCTGCCTTCGGTCTTGATCTCTATTTCTTTGGAGAAATCTGTGATTTCTTTATAGTTTTTCTTCCAGATGAACTGAGAGCCCTCGTTCGTTTGGCAGGATTCAAACGACAGGACAATGTCACCTGACTTCTCATCCACAGCACAGGACATCTCGTGGGAGCCTAGAATATACAAAAGACAATGACGCACACAAGCACCAATAAAATGATCATTATTTAAACATTTCAGCCTCCATAAAACACACTGCAGGAATATTGTCCACAGAGTTTTGCATATTCATTAAATTTATTTTACCATACGATAAAAAGTATAGTTAACACAAATATGATAATGTCCTACTGTGTACAAAGCAATCACTAAATATCACCTGCCACAGCCTTGGCCATCACAGAGTCAGAGGGCATTGAGGCCATACCCACTCCTGCAGCGTTGGCCCCACGCACTCGGAACACGTAATCGGTGCCCATCTCCAGGCCTGTTACCTGCAAAACAGGGCATATCTGACCTCCAGTAGCTTATTCAGCAGATGCGACAGTGATAGCTGGTGTAAATCTTAAAATAAGCTGATAAAACCAAAATCATGCAATTAAATATATTATTATGCATACTTTATGCAATGCAGTAACTGTTATTTGCCCACTAGGTGTCAGTATTACACTGTTTGATGTAAGCGTATCGCTGAACAGAACTCCATCCCTTTGAGCAGAGAGATGAACGGTGATATATAGAATCACAAGTGTCCTGTTTCCACTATAGTATTTTATACAGCAAATTGGATTTCTTGTCTTGGTTGACCATGTTCAAGGTAGAGAACTTCAAGTACCTCGGGTCAACAGTGCAGAGTGATGGAGAATGTGTAAAGGAAGTAAAGAATCGTCTGCATGCAGGCTGGAACGGGTGGAGGAAAGTATCAGGTGTGCTCTGTGATAGAGTGTCAGCGAGGATGAAGGGAAAGGTCTACAAGACAGTGGTGAGGACAGCCATGATGGACGGCTTAGAGACAGTAGTGAGGTGTCCATGATGGACAGGAGGCGGAGCTCGAAGTGGAGGAGATGAAGATGCTGAGGTTCTCCTTGAGAGTGACCAGGTTGGATCAAATTAGAAATGAGACAATAAGAGGGCCAGTGAAGGTTAGACGTTTTGGGGACAAGGTCAGAGAGACCAGACTTCGATGGTTTGGACATGTCCAGAGGAGAGACAGGGACTATATCAGTAGAAGGATGCTGAGGATGGAACTGCTAGGGAACAGGGCTAGAGGTCAACCCAGGAGAAGATACATGGACGTAGTGAGGGAGGACAGAGTGGCTGGTGTTGGGGAGGACGATGCAAAGGACAGGGTGAAATGGAGAACATTGATTTGCCATGGCGGCCCCTCACGGGACAAGCCGAAAGTACCGCAGTAGTCTTGGTTGACTGATAGAAACAAACCTAATTACATAATGTTTAATTGCATAAAGGTTTAACACACGTCACAACTGAGAAGATGTTCACACCTTCAGGAATCGGTGACTGACAGCTGTCTGATTGGATGTCGTCCATTCAGAGGTGCCTTCCTTTGCATACTCAACATGGTAGCCTGTGACTGGTCCAGAACCAGTATAGACAGGCTTTTGCCACTGAATCACTGCTGAGTTATCTCTCACTTCAGTGAAAGTTAAGTCGTAGGCTGGGCCTAAAGGAGACACGGGAGTCAGTAGACGCATTTGTACATTTATTCTCGGTGTGTTTTGGGCGATGCAATGAGCCTGGCAAACACAAACTCAGGTGTTTTAGGTGTGATGTTGATTTCAGAGTCAGTCACGAGGAAGACCCTTACTAACCAGGCTCCGGCGTAGTCCACGCCTCACAGGTGAAGTCTGCTGAAGGGTTGGAAGCTGGTCCAAGTCCGGCCAAGTTGGCTGCGTACACCTGGAACTGATACACTTCTCCCTCTGTCAAGCCCTCCACCTGTCAACGAAAACGTTACTATGGTTACAAGCATGTCAACGAACCAGGCAAGCCAAACTCCAACAGGCGCTGATGTACAAAATGATGAGCATGAAATAGCGGATAGAATCAGAGCTGAGATATCAGCGAGCAATTCAATTAACTGTTTTTTACTTATGTCCAGATTTGCTTTAATTTATTTTTAACATCAGACCTCATCATACCTTAAAAAGTCTTTCTGTGAGTGGTGGGATATGAACCTCCCTCCACATGGCTGTTCCACTGCGTCTTTTGTCCACATAATATTCCTTGATTGTGGCTCCTCCAGAGTGGAGAGGCTTGTTCCAGTTCAGAACCATTGAATGGCCATCACAGCTCAACAAAGAGATGTTGTAAGGAGCAGATGGAGTGGCTGAAAAAGCGATACTTTAATTAAAGTTTATAAATTCATTAAAGTTTATAAATGCACCATCAGAATAATGATCATTTGCACATAATCCTCATTTGTTGTCGCAGCCATTAATACGAATGACCTTGCATTTAATACTGACTGAGGGCAGCCTTCACAGTGAGAGGTGCGGACTCCTGGGATTCATCGCTCAGACCCAGCTCATTAATAGCCTGGACGCGGAACACGTAGGTTTCTCCTTTGGTCAGACCACTGACCACAAATCTGTAGGAAAAAAACGACCAGAAGTGTTCAAAGAACCAAAGAAAGACACATTTCTGAGAGATGAAGCAGTTTTTTTTTTATGGCTTGAAAACACACTTGGTGCTCCTGTGAGGTTTGTGATTGGCTGAGGTCCAGTTCTTTGAATCCTTCACACATTGGTCAATGTAGTAGCCAATCAGATCGTTTGGTTCCTTTGGAGGAGCCCATTGGATAAGAACGGAGGTATCCGTTTCCCTGGTAGCAATCACCTGCCCGGGAGCAGATGGCACACCTGAAGACAAAAAATGTATCTTAAGTCATATGATAAGAGATCACAAGAACGGCAGCAGCTTCAGCGTAGCGCCACGAGGACATGGAAACAGACCTTTGAGTTTCTGAGTCTCGATAGGTCCAGTCGGCTCTGATGGCTCGCTGTTTCCATACATGTTGGCAGAAACAACTCGGAACTGATACTGTTTACCCTCTGCCAGGTCAAAGACGGCATAACGGGGAGATCGAATGGCGACCTGGGTGTTAACGCGTTGCCACGCGCCACTATCTGCCAGACACTGTGGGGAGAGAGACAGGTTGTTACTTCAGACACACACATCATGATGTTGGGCTGAAATGCCTGAAAGATATTTGCACAAAACCATTTTGAATTCCTCAGAATAAAAGATGAAATGGTCATTTTGTCTATTTCATCTAATATCTAGCTATATTAGCTTTGATGAGGCTTCTATGTAATCACAATTGTTGAAGCGTAAAAAAAAGCATTCGTTTTCAGTTACTTTTCCAAACCTCTGATTATTTCATTTCCAGTGAGTGAAAAAAGTTCCACATACGTTCAAACTATGTCAGGGTGCTTCCGAGCACACGTTCCACATCCTAGTTGCATTTACAGTGTGACGTCCAAAGCGCCATTAGTGACAGAATGGCATTGTTTGTTACCTTTTCTATGTAGTACCGCATGGGAACCTTGCTGGAATATACCGGAGCGTTCCAGCTCAGGACAACGTAAGTCCTGTCTGTCTCTGAGGCACGGATTCCTGACGCCTGACCCGGAGGCTTTCCTACAGCTGCACAGAAAAGCATACGCACGCCGTTGTTAGGCAACTATTGTTCCCTCTTTGTGTGTTATAATTTGCTTTATAAATAATACATACAATAATCTATCTGAATATATATTAACTTGAGAGCGAAATCTCACCTTCCACTTCATCGTGGTAGGACACAACATCCAGAGTTCCCCCAAGTTTTTTAGCTGCAGGAAAAAGCATAAAGATGTATTTTCTTTTATGTCCATGTCCAAATGATTATTTAGATACTGATGCAAAAATAAATAAATACAAAATATGGCATAAGCTAAGTGACCAATATGCTATTATAACATCCTGTTAAACCCACCGTGGAGCTTCTCAAACTCGGTGGCATCCAGCGCAGCAATGGGATCAGACATGCGGGACGCCTTGCTGATTCCGTGGGAGTTGACCGCTCTGACTCTGAAGTAGTAGGAGTGTCCCTCGAACAGCCCAGAAACGGGGTACTTACAGATCTTTATGGGGTGATCATTACATTGGGTCCAGTTTTCAGTTCCAACCTCGCATCTGCAAAATGATAATCGGAAGTGACGAGGGAAAGGAAATTCAGCAAAGTTTGTGAAAGCAGCACAACATCGGACTTTTGACTCATTTGTTTATTTATTTATGATATTTTAATGGGTTATATGGTTTTCATGATTGATATTAGCATCTACATTAAGTTACAGTGAACTGTTTAGTGTGAAGTAGTCGTGGCATGCCCATTATGATGATGACCCAGTGTGGAGAGGGAACTGAATGGAGTTAATCGGTTCGTCTTTTTGTTGGTCAGTTTATCTGTTTATAGTGTGTGTGTGTGTGTGTGTGGGAGGGGGGGGGGGGGGGTTAAATTATCAGTAACTCCTACTTGTCCACAAAGTATCCCAGAATGGGTCCCTCTGTGGTTGTATTTGGGGGCTTCCAAGACACAATGACGTAATCTCTGTTGGCGTCATGGATCTTGATGTCCATAGGTGCACCCGGTGCATTGGGGACTGGGGGTGGACCGTCTAAACAAGAAGAGAAGCAGTGAAGTGTTGCCATTATTATGGGCTTTGCTGTAGGGGCAGGATTTGACATCGCAGTCGGGTGTTTGCGTTAGACTGATCCTCCCTCTCACCTTCTGCCACGCCTTACCTGAGACAGACACAAAAGCACTGTGGTCCGCAGCGCCTCCTTTAGTGACCATACGTAGGGTGTAGAGGCCTTCGTCATCTTTGTAGAGCTTAGGAAGAGTCAGGGTGGTGACGCCTCGGCCAGTTTCAATCTTCACCCATTTAGAATCACACAGGCGAGTGTCTGGAAATGAGACGGGATCCCGGAGTCAGCGCTTTCCTACATAATTCCTGTATAAATCTTCTGAATGGCTGCATGCGTTTATGAATTATACATGAGGTGTGACTGCCTATAACTGCTTGTAATTTACTTTAACACCACAAGGCACCTTTATGTAATGTCTACCGACACACACACACATATTAAACGACCCATGAATTGGGGGGGTATATCATTTATGTCCTTTTAAGTACTTTCAATATAATTAGTCATCAATAAAGAAATAGTATCCGTGACATATTACCACTTTTCCACTGCTGTGCCTCGAGCTGCGTGTCAGCTGGATTGGATCTGGTAGTCACCGTGGCAAGCAGTGTACATTACCAGCCATTATACTGTAATTACTTTGTGATAAAATAGCGCTTAATGACAATTACCGTCTCTGTACCACTGTGCTTCAGGCTGCAGGTTGGCCAGGTTGGGGCTCAGGGTCATGGTGGCAGACAGCGTAGCAGATTGTCCCTCTGTAGCAAACACCGGTCCAAACTTCTCCACAAACGTAATGTTAATTTTAGTGTAATGAATCTCGGGAAGCATCGCGGCTGAGAGGTTGGGGAAAAATGGAGAAAGAAGCGATTTAGAGATGAGAGGATTGGTGTGCAGCTGGGAATTGATGGACATTGGAATTTCCCCTTGCGGGACAAATAAAGGAATATATCTTATCTTATATTTAGGATGCTCACCTGTGAAAGGCAACCATGAATATGGACATGACTCCTCCTCCTGCTTGTACCCTTCATTTAAAAGAAATGTGCACCACAATTAGCCATTATTAGAAATAATAAGAAGGTTACTTTTTCCACGAAATGCTGCTATCATATAAGGAAAACAAATTGGTGAACATGCAGAAAGATAAGCTAAATATGCAATTAGTCATTTTCTTAATGCCCAACTTTTGACATTTCTACACTTTCACAGAAACTAGAGGCAAAATGTTCTATTAAAACTTGTCCATGGACTTACTCTTGACCACGACAGTGGCCTGACTGGAAGCCTGTCCGTGGTTATTACGAGCCACAGCAGTGTACTGGGCGGTATCATCAGTTGAGCATCTATGAATACACATTAAAACACAAGATTAGTCATCTTAAATAAAGCTGTTAGGCGTCTCAGACTCTTGTATGTGGATTAAAACGTCTCATATAAATGTGTGATTAAGATCAATGGTACCGCACTCTTCATCACGCGTGACTCTTAATGAAGATGTACTATAAATAACACCGAAGGTTTCTACACACTTGAGTACATATTTGGGATTTAATCACTGCACGACCACAAGAATCAATCTTCTGGACAGACAAAGTAATTTTTGGACAAGATCATTATATATTAGACATGAAATGGTGGCGGACCTTTTCAGCTGGAATTGGTTGATATTGTAGGACCATCAAATCTCCATATTTACATATTCACGACTTGAAGAGCAGCTTAAAATGTTGAATCTTTATACGTTTTACCCCTCTCCCTCACAATGCTTCAGCTTTTGAGCCCATGTGGAGTGCGCTGGCTGCTGCAGTCACATGGCGGCCGCGTTGATGTTAAAGTAACTATGTGAAAAAGAACACATTTCGATCAGGCGTATTTGCTGTGGGATATTCAGTATGTGTGTCTGTGAGCAACAGACGGGAGCCACAGGGAACTGGATCCAAGGAAAGAGTGATGACTGAAGGAGAATTCTGCAGTATCGCGTAGCACTGAGGTCAGCAGCCCAACAGCTGAGCGTTCCATGACTGGAGAAGGACAGGATATGCCATCCATATCTGCAATAACACAGCCTACCTGCGATCACTGTCAGTCAGCTGACCGTGATGTCATTGCTCCAACATGCATTGTTACTCTGGAGGAACTGATGAGACACATTTCTTTGATTGAGCTTTTTTTTTTAAGATACTAGGGGTGAGGGGATCGCCTGAGCTGTACAGAATAATTATAGATAGACAGGAACGGGGGGGAAGAGAGCGAGAGAGAGAGAGGGGAAGCCAAACAGTAAAAGGAGTTGGGGTGGAATGAACATCTGCCACATATGAGGACCTAAAAATGGGGAGCGCTTCCTGGTGAGCTGCTGGGAGGGTCCACAAGACCTATTTTCTGTTTGTCAAAGACATGTTTGATTTTAGACTGTTTGGAAGGTGCTTTAAAACTTGTTTTGAAAATTGCTGTAAGCAATGGGAATTATTACCGTAATAGTAGTATTGATAGTTGTATTAACATACTCGTTATATAGATTCTTATAAAAAAATATAGATATTTAGCAGTGCCTCATGAATCACAGGGACAGACTGAAAGCAAATCCCATTGTATTAACCATTATGTGCCTCTTATATTTGAAATCTTTTAACAGGAACATTTGCATATGTGTGTTTGGTTTTTTTTACTATACCTTGGGATTTCCAGAGAATGGACTCCACCTTTAGATTGAACCAGGTAATTTCCAGAAGACACATCCAAGATCACATCATCTTTATACCTTCATTGGAAATAAAATACAATTACATGTAGAACCGTAAGAGATTTTACTTTTGTTTGTGTGGCACATCATCACATCATCTAAAATGTGTACTACCATATTGACCATATTGCATCTTTAAAAAAAAAGAGAGACGGATATGATTACAAACTCTCTTCTCAAAAACAGTCGAAAATAAAGCCTCCTTAATGCATGTTTGTAATGCATTTTAGTATTACATTATCATTTCAAGATTTCAGTTGTCACTCACCATTTTACGACAGGCATGGGAAAGCCATCGACTGTGCAGAAGAGTCTGACTGGCGTGTGTTCGAACACGGTGTGAGATCTGAGTCTCGCGAGGAACTGAGGTCCCCTGATCATAGGCCCCTCGTACACATATTTATCCAACTTTTGTGTCTTTACCTAAAAACAAATGCAGGAATATCAATGAAGATCATAAAGACACTTTTTACTCCCACCCATACAATCACCTAATTTAAATGTATTGGCATCAACATGTGCACTTGTAAATCTATGCAGATCAAGAGCCATTGTATCACTATGGACTCCGACTCAGAGAATTATATCTAATTACAACACTAAAGTCACTCTGGATAGAATCCTCATTTCTTACCATCTCCTGAATGCGAATGTGTGCCCTGTGCTCGTATCGTTCCTCCATGGCCTCGGAGCTAAAGACGGAACACTGAATTAATTTCACTGATGTGTTCAAGAAATAAAAAAGTGTTGTTCAGGCTCAGAGAGTGAATTATGCAATGTTGAAACATGAATCTACACAATATACATGGAGTACAGCATGTAGCTTATGGTACAAACATTTCAGCTTAAACAGTATCATCAAGTGCTACAAAGTACAAGCAGCACTGATTTCAAAAAAAGAATGTTTTTGTGAAACATCAAAAACATTTCAGTAGAAGATGTAAAGAGAAAAATGTAATACAACCAAATTTCTACGTGTAAACACTGCGGCCTCCTGGGAGGGGCCTTCAGTTCAAATTTCTCTGCTGAGTGTTGATGTGAAATTAAGTGAAAAAATCAAGTTTTAAAATGTGACTTTTCAGTCAACTTTTTGGTGTCAGCTGTGAAATGTCGATAATTCATCTGTGTTGGGAAAGCTTTACTGATTCTCCAAATCCTCCCTACTCCTGAAATCTAGCCCAACCACTGAATGAATACTTAAGACGTTTTACAGTAACGGGTGGAGAGGACATTTTCTTTCATTACTTTGTCTATTATCTAGGGACATAAGATACTCATCAGTCTGATGAATTCATCGTTCAGTTTATTCTGCTTTGGTCAATTTAACCAGCATCCATGTCTTTTTGTACACCAGATGGCAGTATCAGCTACTGATGAAGAGGAGGTTAAACAGACGTTCCAGTGTTCCAACACAGAACCAGGAAGTATTAAATGAAACTTTGCGCACTGCACTTCATGCTTTCCTACCCTAGGTTATGAACTTGTTGGAAAAATACAGAGAGAAAAGAAATCATGTATTTATCAGTAATCTTATCTGATCGATCGTGAGACACAGGTAATTATTACCAGTTACCTTCTGTATAGTTCTGGTAGAGATGTGTGACAGAACAGGTAAGCCTGACCTTATACCAACCAGGCCTGAACACAAACTCATCCATGATCACTCTGATCAGGAAGAAGGGATAAACTTTTTGCATGGTGATGCGTGCAATGTTTAGCTTCTGTGTTGGTCGTCTAAGCTTTGAAGGGTTTGTAACACAGAGGATGTTGTTTTGAATGAGACGGGCTCAATTTGTGTCAAGGAAAGTTATTAAACACGTTTTTTTTCCATTTGCTTTCTTTATTTTATGCATATGTATGTAATAATTTCCTTCATGGACATTAGTGACGGATAAAGATTAGCAACACGCCTCCCTTTTTTCAGGTCTACGTAATTGTAGTGTGCATAGCTGTATTCCCAGAGCTGATTACAGGCCTGTTGCCTGACAGTTAGGGATTCTCAGCAGCGCCGATGCTGCCAGCAGTCTGTAACTCCCATCACCGTTGCCCAGTAAAGCCTTCCAGCTCGAAGCTGTCCTCCACTGCTACCAGAAACAGGGGGGGGGGGGGGGGGGGGGGGTGACAGTCCTGGAAGTGAAAGTGATCCAGAAAAGCTTGCAGTGACAGATGAAGCAGTTGGATTACAGGGCTCACTTTAAAGACACCAAGGCAGGAAGGGACATCGCGGCAAATTAAGAGAGGAAGCTGGGCCTCTTGTTGCAAATGAACGCCAGGTTTGGGTATGATGATCATTTACCCAACCTGTGGTATTTGTGGGTAAAAGAGCAAGGTCTCCATGCGCTTTGTCACTAGGCAGGAAATGAAACATAGTCAGACATTCAAAGCTTCATATTAAGAGTATGAAATGACAAAGAAGGAAATCTATATATGAGGAGAACCACAGCGGGGGGGAAAAAAGAGTTCATCAAATGTATTTGCTTGTTAGGAAAAAAAAAGAACAAGCAAGAATAAGATGTTTAAGTGGTTACACATGAAACACAGCAAGACACTCCACTGAAACCACACCCACAAAAGCACACACATGAATGCTGTGACAAAGTCTACAAGCAATGTTAAAGAGTGTGTTGTTTCTTTTCAACATTTTTAATCAGTCATTTGTCATTAATAGCAACTGATTCCAAATACGTATCTCTGTGTTTTATACTGTACATGTAAAAGAACTGACAATGTGAGTGTAAATCCAGGCTATTTCTGAACCGACTCACTGATTTGGGCTGTCTGTGCGTCACACCCTTGTTAAAACCATGACGTTCACTCACTTGCTTCTGTGAATTGCAAATGGGATTCAGTGTTTAACACAAAGCAGTCACTTAACAGGGACTGAAATAAGATTTGTCCTAAAAATATCCAAAAACAGCTGCTTTGTTCAGCTTTAGATTTTGAAGATGCTTGTGTAACTATTTATAAGCATATCTTTGTGTTTGTTCTTGGTGTTAGTTTAATATTAATCAGGTCAGTTTCAGGTAATGCAGGCTTTTAGAAAAGGTTATTTTTGTTATATTCATCTTAAATAGCTGGATTTGTGATGAAAAAGCTAGTTTAAAAGTTAGTTTAATACTTTAGTTATACAGATCGAATGTATTATTTAACTTATATGTACCTGCTGTATTCTTTAACCACATATTGGCACTGTTTGTGGTGGTATTTGTGGTTGTAATTCCCACGTTTGATCCGCAGTGACATGGCGACACTGTAGCTACTGACCTGTTGGACCACACACACACACACACACTGGCACTGTAACAAAGTACAGTAGAGCCTTGCATACAAGAAAGAATAGCAACAATGTGTCAACAACATTCTGAACACTGAGGCTCCCAGCACTAAATGATTATCAGAGCGTATCCGATTTGTCTCATGAAGACAAAGTTAAAATAAAAAAAGACAGCGATGAATTTTTTGTTAATTATTATCTGGAATATTTCTGATATTTAGAAACAAAGTCTAGAGTTCTATTCTAAGCAACAATATGTTTAAAGAATAACGTAGAACATAATTATTTTGACTACATCACCTCCTGCAAAAATAAAATCCCTCCTGGAATTTGGTCACGTGGATTTGGAAACACTGACACTCAAGCACACCGTGCGCTCCGGGAATGACAAAGTGACATTTCTTTGAGTTCAAGACGACGACAACACAGACAAACATGTAGACGTACATAAACAAAAAGAATGGATGTAGACTATTGTAGGACCAGTAACGTGTACGGACAGTACAGCTGCACCAAGGGGGGCCATCACTTGGACAGCTGCAAAATCACCACACACCATGATGTATTTCTACAGCAGTGGAGACATACATCATAAGCCCTGTGGAGCATAATTGTTTTACATCACCCAAAGGCTCAGAGACCAGGAATAAGGTCAGATGAAACATAAAGCGACATCCCTCCCCTTTCCCACCCTGAAAGCTACTGAGAAATGCGCTCCACTGGCAAACACATGAATCCGCACATCTGAGACACGTACAAAGCACCAAATCTGTTCACAGAAAATGATCTGTGGCTTCAGAAACGTCTCTCTAATCAAGGATCAGTCAGCCAGCCTTTCTAAATGTGACTCTCCCTGCAGTACCTCTTGTTCCTAGATATACACAGTAAGAAACGTGAAGGACATCATTAGAAAATGATCATCGACACTAAAAAGCCCATTGGTCACTGCAGATAGTTTGTATTGAAGCCCCATGATCTGCCACTCTCTGTCTGTCACACGACACCCGAGCCTCTCTCTCTGTAATAACCACTATTATTCAAAACTCCAAGAATCTAGAAATTGATCCTTAACAGTTGGTGTTTGGGTGTAGGAGCAACATGTCCACTTAAGCAATCCGGTGGAGGTCAAGTCTAACCATTAAGAAATGATGCATTGTAAATACACATAGCATCAGTCTCAGAAACCACCACCAATATATCCAAAGCACGAGCAAACAAATTTACTCCAATTAACTGCCAGTCTTATCAGTTCTGCTTCGGGGCCATGCAACATCTCTTGGTGCCCTAATATGACGTCTGTTTCTCCATCCAACTGATCCCACCTGGAACACTTGGGATTAGTAGGGCGGGGGGGGGGGGGGGGTCACAAGAGGAGATCAATAAATAAAGAAACTCAATTTGACGTTTTCTTACCCCTTGAGATTTCCTTTGCAGCGACTTTGTCAGCCTGAATCCACAGGGAGACAGCCTAAACCAAGAACCAGGCCAACAAAACCACCACCCATCTCCAACCGACCCCCACCTGCCTCTCCCTGAGGCCTTATTAGGAGAGAGCGCTGCCTATATATAACCGGCATCCTTCAAGACTCAGGGAGACTACAACCAGGCAATTATTCGATTAGCAATTTGCCCGTGACGGGCTTTTGATGGAGGCCAACCTCCTGTCTTGGACATGTTATCCCAACAACTGTCATACTACTGCTAATTCTTAATTCAGTGTATTGGAAGGTGGCGCTTTACATTCATAAAGAGCAGCATTCGGTAGATAGGCAGCAATTCTGCAAAAAGGCAGGTCGTAGTGCACGTAGCATTTATATTCATTTCCATGTTGCAGTGTCAGCATATGAAAAGTTGTTTTACCTGTGCATCTAAATGTTCTGGGTGCACTTTAAACGGTACAGAACTCTCAAAGACTCAGACGCATCTTGAGACAGTGAGAATGCTGAACTTTGGCCAGGTCCTATTTATAAATCTAGCTACAGTTACAGCTAGACTATTCCCGACACGGCATAAATGTGTGAAACTCATTTCACATCTAAGGTGAAATCGTAAGATAGGCCAACATGAAGTCACATTTGAGGGGGGGGGGGGGGTAGCATGGGGAGGAGTGTGTAATCTGTGAGTGGTCCAGACTGACAATATAAAAGAAACCTACCGGGAAAAACATAAATAAATAAATAGCAAGCTATAAATTGTCTAAACTTCATGAGCAGAAAAGAGGAGGTACAGTTTGGAAGAAAGAAAAATCACAAGCATGGCTTTTAACAAGAAACACAACTCAGGCAGCTGGTCTTGTGTTGCACCATATAATTTTAGAAAACGTGATATATAATGACTGAGTTTTTAATGTTAAATAATGTTGTAAGTCCTTTGATAAATTTGGCACATGGAATATTGCTGTTGTGTAGGAATGTGCTTGTTGTGAGAAGGAACAAGCACTAGGATCAAGAAGTATATTGTGTATGTGTGTGGGGGGGGGGGGGGATAGAACTCGTGACTGTCTGCAGTCAAGAAGAGCCCTCTGTTGGTCATGCGAATCATGCGTAGCAATGACGTACGAGAGGCGTCACCATTTTAAATCCTACTATGGTGAAGCGATGTCCCGCCCTACTCTGCATATGATTGGTTAGTACTGGTTGCCTTGGCTCGTTTGGTTGGCTAAATTTAGCCATTGGGGTTTTGATTGGTTATAGTTATTGTAAGAATGATTACGCCGCACGGTAGCAAAGTAAGGCCGGCGGTGGCATCGCCATGGTAGGATATGTAAACGTAGCTCCGGCGACGTCCGGCCAATGAGCCACAGCACAGTATGATGACGCAGCCATGAGCGTCCCTCATGATTGGCTAAAGTAGCCATTAGCGAGGAGGAACAGAACGTAAACAACATATTCCTGTTCCGGTACACTGCTCGAGTGAAATAACTTTAGTGAAACTCTGCTAAGCGTTGATAACCACTGCAAAATCCAGGAAAAGCTTTTCTGGAAAAGGTAGGACCAGTTTTAAGCCTCAATGTTGCCGGATCCAGCAGGAATCCTGGATTAATGTTCATTGTTGCATTCATTTCGGCCAGACATGAGGCTCTGCTCGCTTCTCCTGCTGTGCCTGGCAGCAACCTGGTCCTCTACGTTTGTGATTTCACACGCGTAAGTCCTAGAAAACATTATATATCGTAATTATAGATGAATATAACAGTAGATTGGGCCAGTGAGCGCTGCTATTTTCATCTTCCCGGTATTTATATTTAGTAATTTATCCTTAATTATTAAATGAATACCCTCTTGTATAAAATAAACAAAGTTGAGTCCATTTGGAACTAAATCTCAGTCTGTGTGCATTTCAGACACATGTGGAACAAACTGATACTGACCCACCACTGGCCAAACACCTTCTGTCGTGTAAGTTTATCCTTTCCTGTGTTCATTTTGAACTGAAGCGCCAAACTATAGGATGACTTCAAAGACTGCTTTTTGATAGTAGAAATTCACAATTGTATTTCATCAACTTAATTGTCGTATCACTGCTTGAATAAAACAGAGGCCAAGTCAATGTTACTGGTTACACTGGTATGTGCTGTCAAATGGACACTGTGTAATTAACTCGACCAAACCTGGTGGGTCACATTCATCAGCTACGAAGTTCTTCATTTTTTGGAATGAAAAGAGGATCGATCTTTTGTCACCGAGTCAACATTTAATTCATGTGCATCATGTGAGATCATTGAGTCATGAGACTGACTGTCTGCCAACAATCTGGTTTGGTTAGGCAGCATTCTTTTCAGGACTGGAAGATCCAGTTTTATACTTTCGATAAGTCCTGAAAACAAAAGCCACACACATCATACTTTTTCTTTTTCTTTCGATATTGTGTCAAAGCTTCTCTAATAAGTGTCACGTGGGTGTACGGTTGAGGCTTTTGGTTAGTTCCTGTTTGTTAGTACGTATATTGTCAGAGGAAGTTTTTTATGTGTATTTAATACCAACACTCAAGTGCAGTTCCCTTTTTAAGAGCATACAACATAGTGTTTGCATGATTGTGTCTTACTTTTTCAATTATCAGATTCTTTTTTTGTTTTTTGTTCATGAATCAATACAGTCAGGAAAACGAAGACTTCACCTTCATAGTGAGGAATTCAAGCTTTTGTGAAATATGGCAAATCGTGCTGCTTCACTGAGGCCACTCAGATTTCAGCTGGAGCAGACGCTGCCTGCCGCATATTAATTACCTTCCGTCTGAATATACAGTATCTTTGTAATTTGAGAATATAAAACATTTTTATTCAAATGTGTGTGTTCGGGTAGCATAACATGTTTCTTTCAATTCATTTCAGGTTGAACACTGTCATTCCAACCTTAGCTACTGGACACTACATGGACTGTGGTACGTGTGTGTTGTTTTATCTATAGTGAATTTTCATTTTAAATCATTGTGGCAAAAATGTTTGAAATAATAAACCTTTGGTTCTTTCTTTCTGTCCAGGCCAGACAAAGGGATGAACTGCAATTCATCGTGGCATTTCAACGCATCTCAAATAGAGGTGCAACACTTTTCACTCTGAGTGTCTCTGCGAGTGGGGTGGGGGTAATTTTATTTTATTATTGTGGTGTTAAAACTCACTAAAAGATAACAAATGTGTGTTTTGGTGTGCACTTTCAGGACCTGCTTCCAGACATGAAACAGAGCTGGCCTGACTTGCTGCATCCCTCAACAACCAAATTCTGGTATTGCTTCCATTGTTTTTCCATGTGTCAACATGTCCAACTCTGAACATATACTCTTCAATGCGTGACGACGTCTGCATTTTTTTTTTTCCATTTCTTTTTTCGTATTGCATCATCAGATAATAATGATACGACCCTCTGCGATACAGTCTGAACTCTAAAGGGTTACAAAGGTGTGATATTTTCACTGCATGATAATCACCTCAGAAAGTGTGATGAGTACCACGATGGTATGGTATTATGCATTATTTTATTCATTATTATAATTAACATTATTGCTGTTAGTGGTGCTAGTAGAGCCACCATTTATTATTTAGGTAAATTCAATTTTATTTATTTCAATTTTATTTAAAGTGGAAATATGAGTAAAAAGGTTATTTCACTAAAACACTCTTGTGTCTGTTTCAACAGGAAGTACGAGTGGTACAAACACGGCACGTGTGCAGCCGAAGCATCTTCTCTGGATAGTCAACATAAATACTTCAGCAAAGGACTTGAACTATACCATAAAGTGGACCTGCACAGGTACAGCCACAACCACACTGACCTGTCTGATAGTTACAGCCTGGTTCAAATTTGTTTACTGTTGTGTTTTTGTTACTGTAGCATCCTGAACAAGTTTGGCATCACCCCATCAGAAACGTACTACTCAGTAGGTGTCTTTTATATTTTATTGTCAAATTATCTATTTCATAAAATCTGAAATGTAATATAAGGAATGACCGTGTCAAACGTTCCCTTTCCCTCTCTGCTTGTGATGTGTCCGGGAGTAGATTTCACAAATTGAAGGAGTTATAGAAAACTTCTACGGCGTCAAGCCTAAGATCCAATGTGCCCATTCATCAAAGGTATAAATATTTGAACCCAGATGCTTCGTGTTTTTGCACGGTTGTACTTTTCAGAACCATTTTCGCGTTCGGTATCTGGTTTCAAATGTCAGCTTTTTTGTTTGACAGAATGTTGATGTCCAGCTCTTGGGACAGATTGAGATCTGCTTCGACCCCGACTTCACCCTCCTGGATTGTGAGAAGCAGTTCTCCACAGAAAACGCGTCGAAGGTCAACTGGGACAACGCTACGGCTGTCGACAAAGCGTCTGAGTTCAGTGTGTGTGACCGTGATGCGCCAGTCTACTACCCGCCTGATCCTTAAAACGCATGAAATGACATACCACTTTAAAATACTTCAATACATGCACACAACATTGATTACCAGTCAACAATACTGTTTCACGTACACACACACACACGCACACACACAACGGGCCTGTAGAAATGCAAATATTGAAGAGATGTTCTAGTGATGGGCAGCCACGTAGCAGAGCCCCATTTTTATTAATTACTAACTACATTTGTTTCTGACTTTATTATTGAAAGGATCTCACACATCAAAATTGCTCAATAAATCAGTCACAATGGGAAACCGGGGCAAGTGCCGTCATTCGTAAACCAGCACTGCCTCGCTTTCATTTGAAGTTATCTGCTTTCTACTGTTGAGTACGTGTTGCAGAGCTTGTTCATTCTGTCGAGTTGCCTCCCTTTTATAATCTTTATAAACTCAACAAGATGTAAAAGTTCGTCTTTATGGTGTATAGATTAGATAGCCTGGTTTATTCTGCGCATATTGACATTTTTGCAAATATTTTGAAAACCCCTTTTTCTAGTCCCACTGATGTGTTTTTGGGGGTATGTTGTATATAAATGAGTTCACCGTGTGATGAAAGGCGTTGCAGCAGATGCATGCTGTGTGAAATGAAATGAATAAAGCATCCAAAAGGCAGTTGATCTGCCCTGAAGTCACCTGTGAGTTATTATGTAACATGCACTATTGATTAGATTGTATTTATTTTCATTTCCATTTGTGCAAATGAGTTTGAATTCAACCTATAGATAGATGGCGACGTCTGTGAGTTTAGTTCAGTATAGTCTCTCTATCTGTCCAGATATACTCTGTGTGTATGAATACTAATATTGTGATCTCCTTACAGAGCCATAATCCTTCTGGGACTGCCGGTCTGTAATCCCGGCGCTCCTCCCCCCAACGCAGCACCGCATATTGGCTTAACGCATGTGATTACATATTCAAAAGTGCTAAAAATGTCCCCAACCCATGTGCCAGCTCTGTTCTCATTGTGGTTGAAAACGTGTGCAACACTGGCTGCAGCGATGTTTCATATGCAGGTTGACCCAGGTGGCGTCCGGGTTCTGATGTCACCCCTGACCCCATAAAGCCCCCCCTCCCATCTCTTCCACCGCCCTTGGTCTTGTGGTTCATTCTCTTTCTCTCTCCATCTCTCACCCCCCACTTATGTAACACTGCAGTTCTCCAAAGCTGCTGATGTGACAGCACCTTCTCTCACACAGAGGCGTGCCCGGTGTGACACCCGGTGTGACACCCGGTGTGACACCCGGTGTCGTCATACTTTCTCTGTCCTTGTGCCTCATCAATTGTTCCATCGGCTCGTCCTTGACTTGAATTTCTGATGTGACATCACTGATTCTGCTGCTGTGCTTCTTCCATTGCGTTTTTTTAATTTTACTCCATTTGTGTTGTGTTCCGCAGCCTCCTATGTGTGTTGTTGGAATGTCATGGGGGGGGTTGCGCCATGTGACTTTGCCAGCTGTTGCTGCATGCTGGTGGGAGTAACAGACAGGGAGGTGGGGAGCAGGAGGAATAAGGCACAAAATAATTGGGGGGGGGGGGGGGGGGGGTTGGAAGGCTGGGCGCAAAATGTGACAATCCCTTGTTCTGGGGGGGGGCGGGGGGGCGAGAGAGAGAGAGGCAGGGTGGGGGAGCAGGAGATGAACACACATGCTCAGGCGGGGATGTGAACAGGGTGCGCACGCGCACACGCACACACGCGCACACCTCCTGATTCAGCGGAACAGATTTATTTGTCGCCGCTTCCCTGCAGCATCGCGCAGCGAACCTGAACCCGAACCCAGCGGCACCTGCCACCCCCCCGTCCGTGTGACCCGCTGCACCAGAGGAAGCCCCCCCGGGAATTTAAAATGGAAAAGAGAGGATGGACCAAAGGATAAACCGCGGGTCAAATAGATAACCCCCCCCCCCCAAAAAAGAGGCTCTCTTTCTTTCTGCGTCTTTACCTTGGGACCTCCTGCAGGGAGATGTATGACATTATGGGATAGACGCACAGGTCTGCTCATTGCCATGGATACCAGCACGCGCAAATTTACAGTGCGAAGATGGTTTTCTATCTACCTGAAGAACAAGGCGACAAGGAACAAGAACAGCAACGGCTTCTGTCAACTCGAGGTGAGTCAGGCTGATGAGACGCGCACGCAGGGCCAGCAGCACAAACTTACTGCAGAGCTCTAACGGGGGGTCACGCCATTAATGCAACACATAAAATAACAAGGATGCTGCACGCTTACAAACAGTAGAGATCTGTGCCAGTAAAGACTCGCCGGTGTGGGAGTGATGTTTGGCTTTGCAGCATCACTACAGCAGCTGATCTGTCTGCCTGTCAGGTACCAACAAGGATGAGAGTCAGTGAGGGGGGACGGGGGGGGGGGGGGGGGGGGGGGG